>NW_007734728.1:4109-27972 GCF_000696425.1 Galeopterus variegatus | reverse complement strand
AACATGTGGTATTTCTTTTTCACTGCCTGACTCGTTTCACTTAATATTATTCTTTCAAGGGTTGCCCATGTTGTTGCAAATGGGAGTATTTCATTCGTTCCTCCCTACTTCTAAGAACCATATCATTTCCTGCTCCAGGATGACCAACAGTAAGCTGATTTATTTCCTACAGAAATATTGGACAGATCAACTAGGCAAAGAATTAGCAGATAAACACAAGATCTTAACAATACTTTAGACCAACTGGACTTAGCAGATATCTACAGAACATTCCATCCAACAACCTCAATATATGCATGAACTTTCTGAAGACCACTAGTTCAATCACATTCAGAGAGGTACTGCTGGTTAGGATTTCAACATATAAATTTGGGGAGGGGGTACACAGTGCAGCTTATAACAGATGACTTAGCCAGTGATGATAACTGTTAGTCATCATGCGTCACACTATCTCTGTCCCACCTCTAACACACAGGCAAATATTCCATGTTTTCAAAATAGTAATTTACCAAACTATATGTTTAAAATCTAATTACTTTGTTTGCCAGATTTCAAGTTAATACAACTATATCAGAGTTTTAATATAATGAACCCCCCAAAAAGGTTCTTTTGTGGTGAGTAGATCTGTATTTGTACCCACATAATGAAACTTGACATTTCAATTCTGAAAGCAAAAGTATAATTTGGGGTAGGTTTCAAAAATACTGAAAATTCTTATGGGCTCCTATTTCTACTTTAGAGAGACCAGGCTGGGGACCACTGTGTTAGTTACTGACCTTCCTGAGAGAAAGTCCGTGGTGTGGTTATTTTCCACTGTCTTTCCACTTTGTGGTTCCATGATAGCACTTAGAGTTGGTCTTTGCATAACAGCTGATCCACTCAACAGAGGGTTCATGAATGATGTGGTGGACATGTACGGCCAACCAGCGACCTACTACCTCTTCTTTTTGTAAAACTACTCTGCTCTTTGGTGAATAATTTTTTTCCCCAGCACACACAGTTCAATAGAGCTATGAATCAAAGTGTTCTGGTCTCCCTGGTGAAGACGTGAGCACTTCGACTAAATGAGCTATTCGGACATTATCTGTCTGGAATTTGCATCTTAACCAATGTAAGAAAATATTGGCAACCTTGGAATGCATTCACCCAAAGAGTTATTGCCTGCTACCAAGACTGTTTTGGTGCCTATCCTTCTCAAACTTGGATTTTTATTCCTTCATTCAGAAATGCGTGCACTCTTAAGACCTAACAGCAAAGTCTTTTTTTATTTAAGTTATCCAGAGTTAGTTTCTGTTACGTATGCGAGAAAAAATTCTGATAATACCAACTACATTAATAAGATTTCCATTCAATTAACATTTCTATATGGCCTTCCCACTGCTTCTTGCAATAATCCCCACCATCAGTATGCCAACTGAGAATGAAAATACCTTCACCAAGCTAAAGAACTTTCCAGAATGAGGCATTAGGAGAAATGAGGGGGATTTAACTATATATGGATACTTTACATGCAACTGAGAATCAGCCGAACATTTATAACTACAGTTCTCAGATGTGATTACATACCCAACTAATTTATGAGAAAAACCTACTTTATTCACATGTGTGTGTAGTTATAGCTTTAATAATCCATTTGGAGATGTTTCATCCTTCATAGAGTCTGGGTTGGCAGTTCTCAAAGTGTGGTCCTAGGACCAGCAGCATCAGCATCTCTTGGGAACCTGTTAAAAAAGCAAATTTTGGGGTCCCATTTCCAGAACTACTCTATTGGAAACTCTGGGGATAGGGCCAGTGATCAGTGCTTTAACAAGATCTTCAGATGAATTCGATGCTCACTGAAGTTTAAGTACCTTTGGGCTTGGCAAAGCCTTGAATGGAATGAGATCCCTCCCTCCAGTAGCCACTTGACTTTTCTCCTGGTGAGAGACTATAAGAAATCCTTAAAGGCATCCCTTTAGGTGTTTTGTCCTAGTTGGGCCCAAATCATCTTCCTCCCTCTAACCTCAGCCGTTCCTCATCAGATCCCTCAAGAAAAAGAGAAATGGTCACTAAAGAAAGGCAGGAGGTCTGAAAATAGAATAGAGCAGTCACCTATGCACAGCCTGCAACCTCATTTCCAACTGTTTGATTGTTTCGTTTGCCCAGATGTACAGCTTCTCACACATTTGGCTCCTCTCCTTAACAGGAACTCCAACTAATCATTGTCTTGTACTTCAATGCACTGCTCTCCCAAGTATTCTTTTTAAAGTGAGTGAAAATTAAACCTAATGCACACAGTTCTATCATAACATTTCTTTTAATGAGACCCATCTTCTAATGGAAAGGACTACCCTACTAAATTAAAAGTAGGGAAGTATATAAGATATATAATCCAGCACATGAACCTAAAAACCTAATTTATTCATTCATTTCACTAGACAATGTGATGAAGCATAACAGGAACATGATAAAAATAAGGTCATTTTCTTATATCTTTCAGCAGTTTCCACTTTCTAATGTAGAAAAGGTCAGCGTGTGAAAATAAGACCTCAAAGTCCATGTCCCAGTAAAGCAAAATCGGTGAAAGTAAATATTTTCCATGTACTACTAATCTGAAAATCTAATTGTAAATTAAAAAAAAATCATTATTATATGAAATCTATCTATTTTAGAAGTCTTTAACATTTCAACAAATTATTTTAAGCAAGCCTGGGATGAATTCCCAGGAATTTCAAAATTGCTATCAGAATAGTACTTTGGTTATAGGTTAAAAAAAACTAAGTACATAAATTGCAGTGTTTTATGAGGTTATTAATTTGAATTATGGAATTCTAATTGCCTGGGAGCTTGTCCATAGGCCACTTCTTTCCTCCAGCAGGATGGAAAAGAACACAAAGTATTCCCACCAGGAGGCTTGGAAGCTTGTCAGAACCTACAAATGTTTCTCAAACGACATGGTTTGTTTCAGAGCTTTGGATATTTTGCAAAACCTCTGATCAAAGGTAACCACAACCTCAAAGGTAGGGTTGTGTGTGTGCACACATGTGTGCAGGCCTGTATGCATGCTTGTGTGTTTAGTTTTTCTTGGTGTGCCTAGGCATACTGAAATGCTGGCATTGAAAGATGCCAGAACTATTGTCAATTCCTCCAATAACTGAGGTGTACTTATTTTATAATGGTAACCAGATGAAGTTTATTCAGCATGTGTGTTTGTGTGTATGTGAGTCTGTTTATTATGCATGTGTGAGAGCATATGTGTACACAAGCACTTATGTTGTATGTGTATAATTAAATTCTCTTGGTTTTTTCCCCATTTTTTTCTCAGCTATACAAAGGTGCAAAGAGTCTCACATTTATTTCAGACTTTGATAATTAGTCCTGTTTAAAGATAGAATATTTTTCTACGATGGATATCAGCTCAATAATTTAATTTCTTCAACTTTTTTCATTTTTTTAAAAACAACATTTGTTTTCTTAATTTTTTTATGATCCAGATAAAAGGCTCTTCATTCTTTTTATCTCATTATGCGATTGACCTACACACAGTTTTGATTATGTACTTGGAATCAGAGGAATAATTTTAAACTTGTTTCCATAAAATGACCTGAGGTCCAACTACAAACCACACAAGATAAATATAAGCTAGTGGAATAACATTATAAAAGTAGTAGTGATAGTTTGAAAATGCCTATACAGACAGAGGAAAACTGTCTGTAACTAAAGCCAAAACAAAAAACAAAACACCAAAAAAACAAAATAAAACAAACTAAAACTAAGACAGAAAAAAAGAAAACAACTGAAATGGAACAGTTTTATAAGCAAACATCCTCACTTTCAGTAGTTTGTAACCAGAGTCTATTTCCTGGTAGAATCTGCAACCAGGCCAGCAAAGGAGCCAGCTGTGGGCCAGCCCCCCACCTCCACCTTCGTCCCCCTACCTACCTGGCCCCTTACCGTCCCACTGCTCTGCAACATCCTAGAATGTAAAAATAATCTAATAATAAATTAATTAATTAAATAAAAATAAAGCACATTGCAAATACAAATTAACAAATGCATAGGACACTCCCTGAGTGGTGAAAAAGAAAAGTACGCAGGGATGCAGGCAGTTCAAGGAATTTCGAGGACAGGCACGTGGACCATAGGATCAGTATGACCAGTGATGTGCTGTAAAGAAAAGTAACTTTATTTAGGCCTCTGCCCTAGTCAGCAGCTCTACTGGACTAACCATGAGCTTCTAG
This sequence comes from Galeopterus variegatus, assembly GCF_000696425.1. NCBI lineage: Eukaryota > Metazoa > Chordata > Mammalia > Dermoptera > Cynocephalidae > Galeopterus > Galeopterus variegatus. Next base: position 23,752 of record NW_007734728.1, on the reverse strand, counting down.
ACGTTGAGACTGATTATTCAGCCGCAGTGTTTCTTAATTGACTTTATTGGTTTTTGGTGTTGAAGTAGTTTTCCTCCTATGAGTGGGTGGCACAGTGAGAATCCCAAAAGAAAACAGCTTCTAAGGGATTTTAGTACTTAGAGGTTTTGGAAAAATGACAGGAAGAAGCATTTTCTTGGAGTAAATATTATTCCTCGGAACAAATCAAGGTATTGACTCTAACAACAATAAAAAAGGTTAACAAAAATTCTATACAGCAGCAACTGGGATAACTTCTGAGAAATTACTTTTTAGTGACAGTAAAACAGTAAATACTCAACCTGATTAATAGCTGTTTTTTCTTTTGACTGAAAATGTGCAATGTATGTGGCTTGAATACAAGTTCTTGTCTCAAATGTTCTACCACACACATTTCCACCAACTGTGAAGGCAAATACATTTTGACTAATGTCATTGCTAATGAAAATTTTCCATATGACTTGAAATCCTAACTCTGTTTTTTTTTTAAACATTCACGTTTATAAATGGACAATTGTTAAACTACTTGCTGTTTTTCTTAAAGTTACCATAAAAAAGGTGATAAAGTAATAATCTAACCTTTTAGATACTATGAATTTTCCATTTTCTATTTCAGAATAGCACTTAGAAAGAAAAGAATCCTTAAGAGTGGGAAATTTTTAAGAGTGATTCTGAGATGCCAAGGCCTCTCATTAACATTTCTCCAAAGAGGGTGTTTCAAGTTTTCTGAAGTTGCGTTTCATACAAAAAAGCAACTTAGGTAGAACTTGTCTGCTCTTATATTTTAAATTCATTGGCAAAATGCATGCTCATTTATCTGGGCATGGGGATTCACACAAACAGAATAAAAATACACCATTTATTCTTCTAATGTTGTTGATATAATTTAGCTAGAATACTTCCTTAGAAGACATCCTTCTCAAAAAGACTTTCTATATATGGTATTTAGGACTGCTCTATATGGAATGTGAAGTGTTTTATGAGTAGGTCCCAGATGTGGGAGGTGAATCGTAGAGAAGGTGAGCAAATCTCAGTCTCTGATTCAGGCTCAGAGCCCATGCTAAACAGTTCTCTGTCTAAGCATAACTTCAAAAGGCTTTGCAGACCCCAGTGGTACCTCATATCTGCCAGGAGTTTGTAAGGTGACTAAATGTAGGTATCTGGCCAATGCTGGTATCTCGTATAGCCTGATGCTTCTAGATGCCCTGATGGGGCCCTGGTATCAGCTTTAAGACCCTATAACAATAGCATTTTTATGAGACATTCCCCAAACAACAAGGCCAACTGTTATAAGGGAAGCAAGCATGGGAGGGATGGGATGTTCTGACTGTGCCATGTGTTGATTGTATGACCCTTGGGTGTTGCTAATTTTTTTTAAGTATCACACATTTTACGGGGAAAATTCTTGTACTGATTAATATGCTATGTCTGTCAGCTCCTCATTCACCCTCTGTATTCTGCTTTGTATGGATAGAGCTGGGACTCTGCCCACCACATTTCTTTGGTGCCACATTTCTTTGTTAGGTTGTTTAGAAGGGGGTGGGGTGGGAGGCGTGGGAGGGCAGGACTCTTCCCTTTTGCTTGTAATTCCCAGCGGTGACTCCCCCCAGCAGCAGTTGGCCCCAGTATTTACTTAACTCTATTGGCACTCCCACAATGAGGCTCGTGGTCCCTCCAAGATTTCAGCAGCAGAAATACAAGTCCCAGCTCCTCAACACCCATCATTTGAGCTTCTACATTCTGATATTTTAAGCACTTTCCTTTGTTTCTCCAGACTTAGGGATGGTGGCTGTTTTCTTGATCACATCGTCTTCTCTGTTTTCTCATTCAGCAAACCAACACCTTATACCAATAGCCTATACTAAATTCTCTCTGTTGGATTTTCTGCCTGTAACAGTGTGGTTTCTGTTTCCCTGACTGGTCTCTGACAATTACAATGTGAGATAGAATATTTACTTTAACATTTTTACGTGAATTAATTGAGGTATTGCATGTTAGATGCCAGTTACAAGGATTGACACATATTATAAATTTTATACGTGGCTCTTCTCTCCACTTGCAAAAGCTATCTCATTAGCAAAAACTCCTGCCTCCTCCAATACAATAAGTTTGTGCAAGTTGCGGCTTTAGATATAAAGTATTTGATCTGAGAGAACTGCCCTGGTTTTCGAAATCTCAGCTAGTTTCTTCTATAAGGTGTTGAATTATAGAGGAAATTTTTGACCACAAGCTCCCTGACTTTTTTCAATATTTGTGAAATTGCACCTCTAGAGTTGTCCTTGCACATTACAATAGATAACCTTTTCTCTCAGTTTTAGTATCCACAAAGATAGTACCACGATGTATCACAAAAGATCATGCAATTCTTCTCCTTAACAAGCTATTTTCAGTAAACATTGATTAACCCTTCTCATTGGTAGTGAACCCTGACTGTCTTTAATATCAAAGTCAAGATTCTTTATTCTCTCTCCCCCCTCTAATATTACCTCATATGATTCAAAAGTTATCATCATGCCCATATCATTACGCATGCCACATCCATTTTCATTTTGTACTTTTGGTCCTGCTCTTTCTTAAATCTTTAAAGACTCAGATGAGACAACATTCTCCAAGCCCACCAGGATATCTCCCATTAATTCTTAACATACCTACTGTAGCTGCTTACATTATAGCAATTATTTGTTCTCTGACGAGAAATCATATCAGCTCATTTATTTTTTTTAAGTTTATTAGTTTTTTTTTTTTTTTTTTACATTCTATAATGTTATTGTGGAGCAGTTTGGGGGAAGGGGGAGAGAGGAAGGTGGAAGGAGATAGGGTGGGAGAAGGAGGGAGGAGGAGGGGTGGGATTGACGCCTGTGGCACCACCTCATTCCTACAGGGGGCTCCCAGCAGAGGTTTGGTTTTTGCTGGGCTGGTTGTGGGTGCTGGGGGGTGTGTCCGAGGCCATCAGACCCCCACTGCCCTGGCTCAGGAGAGCCCAGGGCACTTGGCCTCTCCTGTGTCAGCTCAGTGATCATATCTGGGCTGGTTGCAGGTGTCAGTGGGGCATGGCTAAAGCACTGAGCTCCCCGTCCTAGGGACTGGGTGTTGGGGAGCATGGCTGAAGACCTAGCCCTCCCCTTTCCTTGGCTTGGAAGCCCAGGGGACTTCAGTCCTTATAGGCTTTATAGGTGTTCTTTGGTGAAGTGGGACCTCTACTAGTTAAGATCAAACATTGTCTCTGGTCTGTGGTTATTTTTTTTCGTTCAGTTCTGTGTTGGATTATTTGCTGTTCCTACCACTTAAACTCTGCACTGGAACTAATTTGTTGTCCTTTGCTTACTTTTAAAATGGGGGAACTTCCTGTGGGGACAGTACTTGAGCCCTGTGGTTGAGCTAAATTGCTGCTTTTATGCTGATTCTCTAGAGAAGCCTTTTCGTGCAGCTCAGGTTTTAATGGTTGACTTTATAGGTATTTCCAGGTCTCATGAGATCTAGTGGATCTGGGTTGTGTGGAAACTCTGGTCTGGGCCTGAGTCTTTTCAGCAAACTGCACCCCCTGCAGTTCTATATTCCTGACCAGTATCCACTGAGTGGGCCTGCACTGATTGGGGGGCAGATCAGCTGTCCTTGCTGTGTCCCAGTTTTCCCTTGGTGGCCCATCTTCCCCACCAACCGTGCTCCAAACCTGTCCCGTGGAACGGGCCATATATTGTTCACTTATGATGACTCACTGGCCTCTGAGTGGCTCCTTTTTCTCAGTTGTTGTGGCTCCTTGCTCCTATGTGGATCCATGGGAACCCTATTAGTGGTCTTGCTGGCCTGCAGGCCACCAAGGCCCTCTTCTCCCCTGCAGCCTCCAAGCTACTTCATCTAAAGGGCACAGCTGCGGCTTTTGCCAGCTCCTGCTTCAAGCACTCACCAGCTCCAGCTTTGAAGCAGCCAGGGCTCGAAACAGTCAGAATGGTCCTTTCTTTCTCTCATTGTGGCTTCTCCCACCTTCTTGCACTCCACAGGTGTCTCCTCCTCTTCCCCTGATCTCTAGTGGCCCCAGCTTGGCTGTGATTGCTTTTTAATAGTTGTAAATTGGTTGATTCGTGGGAAAGAGGGACACCGGGGACAGTCTATTCTGCCATCTTGACTGGAAGCCTCAGCACATTCCTCAGGGTCAGCTCATTTAAATTGAAAAAAAAAAAAAACAACTTTATGGCATATCCCACATTTTATATCGTGATTTGTGACTGCCTGGAGGGCTTGAAAAATAAATATTTGCTGCTGATTGGCCAACCTTTAATATTTGTATGATGGACTCTGTCACCTGAGACTTCAAATTTCTCTGAGGACAAGGTTGAAATACCAAAATAATCATATATATGATATATTTCTGGCAATTCATTGATATAGAATGTTATAATTCAAAAGTTTTAGAATCTTCTCTAATTACAAACTCAGTAGACATAACTTACCTTTGAAACAATACGGGGGTCAATATACCATATTTTTCCTTTCTTGCACCCTAGGTAGCGAACTGCCTCTCCATAGATGCATTAAAATATTTGTAATATAACAATGATCCTAATAAAAAGAATTGAACTTTTGGCTGGAAGAATTGAAATGCTTGATCTTGTATTGTTTTATTCATGATATAAATAGTGTAGAACAAATAGGCACAATTCCCCATGTTCTTGCACAGAAACTAAATTTGTGAAATGAAGAATCAATCTCTTTGCTTCTCAATTCTTAGTCATTATGATGATAGAATGAGTGGATGACAGAAGTCATTGTCTCAGAACAACTAGTGAATCCAGATACAGTTATTCACTTTGAAATGTGTGCAGGTAACAATGACTACAGAGAAGTAGTCACCTGAGCCTGAAATGAACCAACTATGAGTGGAAAGAGACCTTAATCATCTCATGATTTATCCCTTGAGTTAATCAATTATTAACATTATTATCTGTCCTATGCCAATGACCTTCTAAATGTCTGACCAACTTGAAAGCCTAAAAAGGATAAAGAAATAAGTAAAAATATAAAGTCTGCATTTAGTTTGACTTTGAGGGCATCTGGAAAGACTTGAATGTGTTAGAGATTTACAATGTCCTGGTTGTCTGTTCCCATAGCAGGCATGTATCGTCCCTTACTACTAATCCATACGTGGGTTATAAAATCAGAGAGCTGAGATGGTATTTCTTATAAGGCAAAAGGTAAAATGAGATTCTGGCCTACTCCTAATCCATACGTGGGTTATAAAATCAGAGAGTTGAGATGGTGGGGGCTTGAAAGCCAAGTATTTCTTATAAGGCAAAAGTTAAAATGAGATTCTGGCTATGGTAATACTCTATTCATTGGAATGGACACCTGTTTTGGTTCCCCCAACCCCCACCACAACATACTTGAAACTATGGTACTATGCTTGGACTCAAGTTTCTTAGCATTTCTTCTCCATAACAAGGGTACAAAGCTTTCAAAGAATAGCCCTACCCTCTCATAATGATGATGAGTTGAGTAAATAAAAACGTGTATATGCAGACCAACAAATGAGCCATAGAGAAGCGTACTTGTAATTTTCATTCTCACAAAAAAAATGCTTTTGAGGGCCAGCCTGTGGCTCACTTGGGAGAGTGTGGTGCTGACAACACCAAGTCAAGGATTAAGATCCCCTTACCAGTCATCTTTAAAAAAAAAAAAATGCTTCTGAAGTCAACATAATTTTAAAGGACAGTTGAAGGATAAACTACTAGGCTGTCTTTTTTTACAAAAAATATACACTAAAAATTTCATTGATTAACTTTGATTTATTTAAAAACTGGGAAATGTAAGTTTGTAAAACTGTGAAGATTTGGTAATACAAATGTCTTCTGAGCAGTAAGTCACATTTGTAGAAAACAACTGAGTTGAAATTTCAAAATATTTGTATGCTGTTAGAAATTCATAACTTTCTAAATTTAAGTTAGTTTTGAAAATTTGGCTTGTATGAGTCTCCTAATTCTCTAAAAATGAAAAAAATAATAAAGCTACTAAGTTTTAGAATTCTTTTTTCTCTTAGGACAAATGGATGGTTCCATAATTCACTTTTATCTACAGATGATGTTACTGGCTCCCAAAATGTAAACCAAATACTAATAATTCTAATATAATTTGGTTAATTTGTATTTGTTTTCTATTGATGATATTAACACATTACCTCAAATTTATGGATTAAAATAACAAATTTCTTATGGTTCTAGAGGTCAGAAGTCAAAATGGTTCTCTAAAACTAAAGTCAAGATGTCAGCAGGGCTGGAATCCCTCTGGAGGTTCTAGGAAACAATCTGTTTCCTTGCTTTTTCCAGCTTCTAGAGGTTGCCCACATTCCTTGGTTCATGGCTTTCTTTCCTCCATCTTCACATGAGGCACGGTGTATCAATTTAAGCCTTCTTCCAGTCACATTTTCCTCTGACTATGCTCTGCATCCTTCTTCCACTTCAGAGGGCCTGTGATTATTTTGGGAGTGCCTGAAGAATCCAGGCATATCTCCTCATTTCAAAGTCCTTAACAGAAACACATCTTCAAGATCCCCTTTTCCATGTTAGGTAACATACTCACAGGCTCCACGGATTATACTTTTCTTGCCATTTTTTTTGGAAAAATTCTTGTAAGATATTCACTTAATTTAGCATTTCATATAGAAGCACACAATCCTCCCTATCAGGATACTTTATCATGTTATTATATTCCTAACATTTTTAAAGCTACCTTTATGATGCTTTACATGGTAAAAGAGACTTTGCATATGTGATTGGGAGGGGAAGGTTATCCAGGTGGGCAATTACAAGAATCTTCATAAGTGAAAGAATGAGGCATGAGCGAGAAAGAGTTAGAGAAGATGTAACAACAGAAGCAAAAGTCAGAGTGATGTGATTTCTTGCTTTGTAGTTGGAAGGGGGCCATGAGCCAAGGAATGTGGGCAACCAGTAGAAACCAGAAAAAACATGAAACTGGACTCTCCCCTAGAGCCTCCTCCAGAAAAGAATGCAGTCCTGCCGATACCTTGGTTTTAGTTCCATAAGGCCCGTTTCAGACTTCTGAACTCTGGAACTGTAAACTAATATGTTATTGTTGCTTTAAACCACTAAGATTGTAGTGATTTGTTTCAGTAGCAATATGTAACTCATAGGCAAATTTCCCTTTTAAATTATATTCTAATATTATTCTAAGACTTCTCCATCATTATTACACTGCAAGATCTGTTCTTCTATTTTTCAATGTAGTCAGTTGCCACATTTTTCCAGCAAGGAGACCCCCCAAAAAAGGTAAAATACCATATCAGTGTGGGGTGCTCACAGAAACCGAAGATGCAATTCATTTGGAGATAATGCTCCATTTCAATTAGTGATGGCATAATGCAGCCCACAGCAAAAACTTCTATCACTCCTCAAGAAGCTATTGTTCCAATGCTTAGGATCCACTATTCCATTGAGATCGCAATAATCTTCTTTTAGCTTTGCAGTCAATCTGCTAAATTTCACTGGGAACAGTAGCAAACTCACTGAGTTTTCATGGCAAAGATGTAAGAGCAGCACATGGCATATTAGTCTCACCAAATAAAACCTTATGCATATGATAGTCTTGCATGAAACATGGTAGTTGCTAAAATTAAATTTTACTTGTCAGAACAAAGTGAATAACTACATTTGATGATAATGAATTTTTAATTTGAAGCAAAAATTTTAATGCAATTTCTGTTTTATTAATTTTCAAGGATTCACAGACATTTGTACTCCAAATAAGTGTGTAAATGTAAGTGTGTACATGTACATATTTGCAGTTGAATGGAGATATCTATATAGTGAAAGAGGTTTGTATATAATAATGATTTGAGAGGGTGCCTCTGTCCAACGAATTCCCCTTGACATTTCATCGTTTATACATGGCATTTTGCTAAAGAACCAATTTTATTAAAATTATCTTTCTTGTATTTGTCTCTCCAGCCATGGCATAAAATGCCGAAGCAAGGATCAAATGCTATTAATGTTATTTGTCATGGTATATGTATCATGATGCCTGGCTAATAATTGCTGGCTAAAGTTATAGAACTTCTAAACTATAAATGCCTAAGCAGTAAAAAAAAAAGTTTCTAAGGACAGAGGATTATTTAACTTTCCTCATGCATCTAAAAAAGGTTTCAGCTGCATATATTACTTATCAACCATCTCCAAGAGTATCAAGAGAACAAGTCCTCCATACTTTCATGTAAATGATTTTTCTTCTTTTTCCAGTTAAGGCAGTCTTTCTGTGCCTTACTTAAATGGATTTTTCCTAGATAAAAACTTTCTGAGGAGGAGTTGTAATGTGTGATTCTATAGCTATGTAACATAGATCCCATAGATACATAAGTACAAAAGTGACTTCAAAAAGTTCATGGAAAAATGCAATTAAAAGATAAAAATATGAAATTTGTCAACATAAGCTTTAATAAGCTTAAGACACTTTCATAACTGATGATACCACCCATTTAGTCCACCCCTAGAGAACTGAGGATCCTGGAAATTTAACCATTTCAACACCATCTTTTTTACATGAAGGAAAGTGGGTGCCTTTATAGATTTTTGTAAGATTAGGAAACAAAAAGAAGTCACAGGAGCCAAATCAGGATTGTAGGTGGATGCCTAATGATAAATGCCTTTAGCATCCCAATAAACTTTTGGCATGACTTTTGCTCTTGACTGATCTGCTTTTGCTTTGTCAGGACCACTTCCACCTCTTGGTAGCCATACTTTGATTGTGCTTTGTCTTCAGGATTGCACTGATCAAGCCATGTTTCATGTTCTGTTATAATTCTTCAAATAAATACTCAGATGTTGACCCCACTTGTTCAAAATCCCCACTGAAAGCTTTATTCTTGTCTGCAGCTGATCTGAGCACAACAGTTTTGACATCCATTGAGCAGAAAGTTTGATAAACTATAATTATTCAGTCAGGATTGCGTCAGCTGAACCAACTGAGATGTCTATGCTGTTGGCTATTGTTTATGCTGTTAATTTTTGGTCCTTTTCAATTAGGGCACAAAAAAGATTAACTTTCTCCTTGCAAATTGGTGTGTATGTTCTGCTGCTGCAGGCTTCATCTTCAACATTGTCTCATCCCATCTTAAAATGCATTATCTATTTGTAAACTGCTAATTTCTTTGGGACATTATACCCATAAACATTTTACAAAACATCAATGACCTCATAATTCTTCAACCCAAGCTTCATCATAAATTTGATGTGTGTTCTTTCTTCAATTTTAGCAGAATTCATGTTGCTCTGATAAGGTCTCTTTTCAAAGTGAGGTCTTATCTTTCTTAGTGCCTCAGACTAGATCCTGTTCAGACATGCTGCAGCAAGTTGGCACAAGTTTATTTGGGTGCAAAAAGAATTTTGAGGGGCCGGCCCGGTGGTGCACTCGGTAGAGTGCAGCGCTTGGTAGCATGGCAGTACTCCTGCCAAGGGTTCGGATCCCATATAGAGACCAGTCCACTCACTGGTTGAGCACGGTGCGGGTGCGACACCAGGGCTTGTGATCCCATTGCCGGTCGTGGTATGGGCACGACACCGAGGGTTGCGATCCTGTTACGGGTCACGAAAAAAAATAAGACAAAAATAAGGAAAAAAAAAAAAGAATTTTGAAATCCATGCACAACTTCTTCATAATACTCATTTTCCACAAACTTTCTGAAGACCCCTCATACAAAAATTATATGTGTAAAAAAATAATTTGTAATTATACACATTCTGAGGATCCCTGATTTTCCCGTTGAATCACACACTGTGATTTAGTGTCAAGCATCCTACCATTTGACTGGTTTTCCACAAGGTTCTTCTCAATGTATATATTTAACATCTTGTTCTACTTCTTGAATGGCATTTCTGTTTCCTTTAGTAGTCAACATATTTCTAATCTATCTCAAGAAGCCCCTCAAGTCATTATAGCCTCTAGTGAAAAATGAGATTATTGCCCTATTTTATTCTGCAAACAAATATGGTAACAATAATTTTTCTCTCTCCTTCTAGAATTCTTCCAGATCTGCAGTTCATGCTTGTGTAAGTTATTTCTTGCACAGTTCCAGGGGCACTATTTACCTCACAGTCATCATAGATTGGCATATTATTTATTGCCACAATTTGCAGATGGTGACCGGGGGCCTTAAAGGATGGTCAATGATGCCTATGTTGCACAAAGGTAGCATACTGTCCAGTGGGTGCTACATATAATTTGATATCAAAACTAAGAATGGTCAAACTTCTGCCCTCAGGTCTGATGGAACAACAAACCAAGCTTATTCCTGAAGTAATCAGCAAGACAACTGGACTAAACAAATGTGCCAATTGGTTTCAGGCATTGGATAATAGATGGAACAAAGCAGGGCCTTTGACAGAAAGGAAACAAGGTCAACTACATGGTCACCCAGTTTTCTGCTTAGAAAAAAATTTCTGAATCATAAGCATGGGAAAAAGGAGCCCAAGTAGAGCCTCAAAGGCTTTCTCAGTGGAGGAGATAGATACGAGATATTGTGGAGGTAGAGATTGCACAGCAAAGTTCCAGAAAGAAGGGAGGTATGAAGAGAAAAAGCTCCAGACATGTGCTTTGATTACCCTTTGCATTTTTGTGACTGATCAGTGCATGTACAGAGTTCAAGTACATGAGGCTGGCAGAAGATAATTAGGAACTTGCTACCTGAACAATTCCCAGAGTTGATGCAAAGTGGAAAGGCATGTGAGATCTGGCCACTGAGAATCCCTGGTGATAGCTCATGGAGCCATGCCCTAATACTTGAGCTAAAGTACAACAGAAGCGAAACCAACTGTAGGCCAACCATAACAAAGCTCAAAAAAACATCTTAAAGACATCAAACTGATCTACATGTAAAAACAATGCAGCCACTCACAATCAAGCCTTAAAAAAATTGCTGGACAACCCAGGAAGCAAGTAAATGTGAAGCACAAAATGTGTAAACTAGAGAATAGAAACAAAATCAGAAAATAAGAATTATAAGAGTTCATAAAATTATGTTTAACTATTTTAGAAGGGAGTGTAATAAACTATGAAGTGATAGCAAGAATAAAGTGCAAAACATTATCTACAAGGGATCTTCAAAAAGTTCATGGAAAGATTCATATTATCTTTTAATTCCATTTTTCTGTGACTTTTTGAAGTATGCTTGTATAATATGCTATGCTTCATGTAGGAAATAATAGGATTTAAGAAAATATGCACGTATAATGTTTTGTGCAAAAGAAATGTGGGAAAAACAACCCAGAAACTATTGCAATTGTTTACTTATAGAGAGTAGGTGGGAAAGGAAAGAAAGAAACAGAAAGAAAGGGGAAACATGACATCAGAGAGAGGGAAGGTGATGCTTTCCTGAGCATTATTTGAGCTCTAACTCTTCGAGGTAGGATAATGTTTCACATGCCCCACCCCCCCCCAAACAAACCATTAAAATAAACCACAATATGGGGAAATACAAAATGAAAAACAAAGAGTAACAAATGAATTGAACTCTATTACAAATGATAATTAAAAACACACTGATAGAATTGAGGCAGAAAAGAGCTAACCAAAGTAAATCAAGAAAAACAATATTTGACTATCAGTAAGGCTAACGAAAAAAAGAACTGTGCACGAACAGTATACTATAGTTTATAAGCAGGTTTTCACAAGGGTACGAGTTTGCAAATATGAAATTATGTGTGTACTAGGATTCAGCAAAAAGTAAATACATTGTGGTTAATGAGAGCCAGGTTTTCTATTGTCAGAGCATGGAGTTACAAACAAGGGAAAGGAAAAGGCTAAAATGTATCTTGTAGTGATGGACTGGAATCAAAGGTAGTGGTATGAAGTCATTCTTTTTAGTGTATATACATATGGGTAAATATGAAAATAAATATAGATGAGTATGAATGTGTGAGCACACATCCCTAGCTCCTCTAGCAAAAGGGCCTAGCAACAATGACACCTCAGTAACAATGAGACTGCCACTTTCCAATTAAAGGAACAAATCTCAGAGAAATGTTTGATATCAGGGCTGGGCAGGAAAAATGCAAGATGGGCTTGGAACATTTTGTTGTACAGAAAGTCAGGAATTTCTCACAAATTAATGAAGACATGGAAAGAACACAAAACCCATCTTGAAAGGAGCTCCCATAGTCAAATTTGAGAAAATTTGAGCAACAAAAAAAATAATGATAGTAACAGATTATAACATACAGAAGGAGATAAATATCTATGACTCAATAGTGATATAAATAAATAATTGAATAAATAAACCAAAGGGGTAGAAAGAGCAGCTCTTTCTTACAATAAAATTTTATTTATCAAGTGTAGTAGACATGCAGAAAATATAAAAATCACCATTTTGCAAATACCACAGTAATAATCATTGCAAGGAAGAACCTTTGAGGAATGTTAAAATTAGTGGTGAAGGTATGTTAAAAATCGATATTTATGTAGGGGTCAAAGTATCTCCCCACAAAATACTTAATTCTAAAAAAGGACCTTTACAGTGGAGATGCCACCTTAACCATGTGATCAAAGTTAACATCACTAGGAATAAATAAATCAACATCATGCAACTTCTTATATGATGCACCGAGAAGGACATAATATCGATTCTGAGGTATTCTTCCCCAAAATGTGTACCGTCAGTTTGATCATGAGAAAATATCTAACTAATTGAGAAGGGTCATTTTCAAAATAATTTCTGGTATTCTTCAGAAGTGTTTGAGAAAGACTCAGACATCATGGAGACACGTCAGCCAACTGCAATGGTGAACCCAGATTATGCAGTTGGACATTAGCAGGATATGTGAAATATCACCCACAAATTTGACCATGAAACGAAATACTCTAGACTAACCCGCAGGTCAAAGAAAATATCAAAAGGGAAATGAAAAAAATAGTTTAAACTTAAAGAAAATATTCAAACATAATAAAACGTGTGGGATGCAGCTAAAGCATTTCTTAAAGGTAAAATTATAAATTTATTATACATATATTGAAAGTGAAAGTCTTTTTTTTTTTTTTTTTTTTTTTTTTTTTTTTTTTCCGTGCCCAAAAAAGAAAAAAAAAAAAAAAAAAAAAAAAAAAAAAAAAAAAAAAAAAAAAAATTAAAACAAACATTTTAAAATAAATTTTAAAAAGGTTCACCTAGATTTATCAAGAAATGAACAGAACCTACAAATTTCAGATGTCAGGAATGAAATAGAGAATATGACTACAGAACCTACAGACATTAATATAATTATGAAACTTTGGGCAATACATTTGGAAAACTAAATGACATGCCAAATTCTTTGTAAAACTCTACCAAAAGTGACTCAAAAAAATAATAGTCTATATCTACTTTAAAAACCGAATTTGCGTGTAAAAACTTTCTACAAAGAAAATTCCGGGCTACATGATTTATTTGGTAAATTCTATCAAACACTTAAGGAAGTAATAGTATCGACAATGTACAAATTGTTTAACTAAAATAGAAGTCGAATGAAACTTTCCTGTCTGATTTTATGAGCCTCATGATGCCCTGATTCCAAACTGAGACAAAAACATCATAAGTGACGAAACTACAGACAAATATCATTCATAAACATAGACTCAAAAGTCCTTAAAACATAACAACAAATGGAATGTAGCAATCATAGAATGGGTAATAAACCATATGCAAGCAGAATTTCTAGCAAGATTGCAAGGTTGATTTATCATTTGAAAATCAATTAAATTAATTAATCAATTTTATTTATGTGGGTGATTACATCTGACAAATCTCATCAAACTGTGCACTTAAAATGGGAGCATTTATTTTATTTAGAGTTCAATACAATTGATTTTTTTAAAAAGTGTTTCCTAGGCTGATCAAAGCGGGAGAGGAGTAAGAGGAAAAATTCTGTGCTTGTGTAATCGCTAGTAGGAGCCTACCATTTCCAACAGCCCTGCTTCCAAGCGGGCCTGGTCCTTCCCCTCAGGTCACCCCTGCCTCCGGTGTGCCACACATGCTTCTGCCTCAGTCACTTCTCCCTTCTAGTGGTGGAAGTGGGTAGAGGGTACTGGATAAAGTAAAGGTGTGCAGGGCTCCAAATGTACTTTCTCTCTCCAAAGGACATATATGACGCCAGCAAAAAACAAACAAACAAACAAACAAAAATAACCAGATTAGTCCTAAGCATGTTCTCATACAGTTTTGTGATTTACAAAAAGGGGCATTCAACCAGTGAAATATTTATTTCACATAGTTCTTCCTCTAAAAGGATAAAGTTTTGAGTTATGGGCTAGGCCTGATAACACTTTTATCTCTTTGGTTTTTTTTTTTTTTTTTTTTAGGTTTTGTTTGCCTTACATTAAAACTACTGTAATTAGACTATAAAGCTTCCAAAAGAAGTTTTCTGGCAGCCCCATTCTTGTCTCTATGTGGTACCTATGGTTGGCACTGATTTTTCATTAGCACTTCGTTATTTGCCTAACTAATATATGAAAAAAGCCTGATCTTCTTTTACTGTGGATTTCTACCAACATATTTTACTGAAAACATAACTACGTAATGGCATTGTGAACTGCTAAGGCATATACAACATTAATAATCTAAAAATATGCTTCTTTTCCCAATTTTGCCCTAGAGCAACTGTGTACTCTGCTTAAATTACTCTTCTTTGAAGTTATCAATTTGCACATTAAAGAAATGGATTAATACTAATTGTCCCATTTTGATCTCAAAAAGCTCCTGAAAGAGGTGATCAAGGGAAGCTTCATGAAATGCTGAAAAGATAAAGTACAATGAAAACAGATTCATCAGTGTCATTTACAATCTTAATTTTTAAAATTGTCCTTAATATTGTTTGATTACAAAATGTATTTGTTTAGTTTCTTGCAGTTGTCTTGCTATAACAGAATACCACAGACTGGGTAATTTATAAACAAAAGAAGTTTATTTCTCAAGTTCCTGGAGGCTGGGAAGTCCAATATCAAAGTGCCAGTGTCTGCTGAGGGCCTTCTTGCTGTGACATCCCATGGCAGAAGGTAGAAGGGCAAGACAGCATGCTCGAGAGAGCAAGAGCACTTTTATAACAAACCTATTCTTGTGGTAATAAACCTATTCCAACAATAACATTAATCCATTCATGAGGGCAGTGCTCTCATGATGTAATCACCTCCTAAAGGTCCCACCTCTCAACACTGTTGCACTGGGGATTAGGTTTGCAACACATAAACTGTGTCAGACACATTCAAGCCATAGCAGCAATTACGTTTCTAAAGAAGAAAGTATTAATTGTCTGTTAAATAATCAGCCAGAGATTAGAGATTGTTACTTCCTTTGGGCCTTAAATATGAATATAAACACATAAAAATAAATATATGTACATGAGTATATTTATTGTATAATTATATAATATGTATGTACAGTGCTATATATAAATTTCAGTAAAGTCATGCTTATACATAGTTTTGTCTCTTGCTTTTAAAAAACAACGCTCAATGTAGCTAGTTTCCCATGTTAATAAATAATCTCTGAAAATATTCTTTCAGGGGTGACATTATATCCTATCATAAAGATTATTGTACACTTTTAAGCCATACTTTTGGGTATTTATTTATTTATTTATTTATGCTATTATGTTATGAACCTATTAGTAAAGTTTTTGTATACACATTTGATTATGTACTCACAACAGAGTATATGTGTTGGCTAGAACTTTTTTTTAATTGATGATTATAGCACATTGCCAACTGATTTCTAAGATATTGTACTTATGTATACTTCAATCAGTTCTTTATTATCTCGGTGAAGAAACAGTGTTTGCAAAGTCAGGCTGCCTAAAACAGTGTTTAAAGTGAACACATAAACATTCCATTGGACCTGAGTGCATCCACCCTGACTTTTCCTCTGTTTCATTTCACGTTCAATGGTACCAAATACTATCACTGAAAATTCCTTTCTAAAAGGATGAATGGAATAATTGTTCTTTTTTAAAGTTACAAGTGATTGTGTAGATGAGGGTGAACATTTGTTCTTATGCTTATACATAACTTGTATTTCTTAATCTACATTTTTTAAAAAAAACTTCACTTGCTTTTTTTTCCCCTTTAGGTTATTAGTTTATCACCCAAATGGTTGAAACTCTTCATAGATTAATAAAGTTAATAATTCATCCACTAGAGTTTTGTAAATAACTTTTCCCTATTTGTCATTTTGACTTGTATTCTTTTGTGGGGGTTTTTTTGTACAAAAGATGCAATGAGATATTTTTCTAAGATAGGAATCAAAGCAGCTGCAGCTTCTTTTCTCCTTAGGAGGAAGAGCAGAAACTCCTGTGAACAACTGAAGTAAAAGTTGAAGCTCCAAATTTATTTCAAATTGTATCAAACATCTTAAACATTTTTTAAAAAAATTGCTCAGTGAAGGAAGAATGGGGAAATCATCAGAAAGGAGAATGTTGTCCAGAGAAGACAAAAGAAGAAAAGGAATTGACAAAGAAGGAAAACCATAATATTGCCATCATTTTGGGGACATGATTAAGTCTGAAAATATGCAAGAGAGCTAAAACTTAATTTGTATTTGTATGTGTATGACAATAAGTAAATAATCTGATCCACTTCAGTCTGTATAGTATCGTGTAGTCTCTTCTGGTGTCTTCAACGCCTGTGTTTAGCATTTGAGTGATGAGAGGTTGAGAATCACAGTGCTACCACTGGTATTTGTTAATGAACCTTTAAATTGGCCATTACTGTTATAGCCTGTTTATGGTGGCTTGGCTGTGGTGGCTCTTTTATTGAAATTGACAACACAATTAATTGACTTCAGTCCTCTAACATGTTTGGGTTGCATCCAGTTAAAATGACTGTCAGAAATAATGCCAGATTTTGGACTGGCAGCAGGACAACTCTACAAAAATCTCGAACCAGGAATAGAAATTCTCAAGAGGCAAAGGAGAGATAAGTAGTTTGAGGAGGAAGAGAGATTTTTCTTTCTCTTACCTATGTGAGATATAGGTAAGAGAAAAAGAAATCAGATTATAAGAGAATGGAAGAAACGTTGGACCTAGGTACCAACACAGATAACCCTATTATGCCCATCTTTGGTTATGGATTGAAAATGCTTTTGAGAAATATATTTTATCACTTTTTGTCTACTAAAATGCCATAGAATAATAACTATTTAGGGAAACCAATGTTTCCACTTTGTTCCATATAAAATGTTCATGGTGCATTGCAACCTTCAGATACATCCCAGATGTAATCACTGAAAAGCAAACACTACAGGTAGATTAGAAGACATAAAACAAAATCATATTACCCATGACTAAAAGATTTTGAATTTGAAGTTCATTTTGGTAATTTTTATTTTCAAAAAATACTGTCAGTTTAGCCATTGTTTTTTTTCTTTTTTTCTTTTTTTTTGCACTGACTTTTAAATAAGATGGTGAAGGAGGGGTGATGTTGACTTACTTTACAGAGAAACTTAGTAAAATGTCGCATTTTGCTATTCATTTTGCCACTGTTCTGGATGTTTGCCTTCAAAGATAAAACAGAAAACAGCTTTTTACAAAGAGCTCAAAATAACGAATTAAATCAAATTCTTGAAATTCTATATAAAATTGATATCATCTTATCTTCTGATATTCAACACAGAGAATTGAGAAAACACTTTTTGAGGATTAATTTTTATTTTCATTATTATATGCACAGCTCCCCGTGCTTATGTTGAATTATTTTTTACTTCAATCTCTTTGAAGCTGAATTGGATTTGAGGTTAAATTTTGAAGTTATGAGTAGGTGGGTAGGTGCACTGATGACTTCACATAATACAAATACAATAACACAAATTTAAAAGTTAACCGAGTTGAAGTGTGGCAAAGTAGTTATAATGCTATAAATACAGTCTAATCACTTCCAACTATCCAATAATAAGGTGGCCTGAACAAAAGCAAGTTGTAGACAAAGTAATGGTCATACTCGCTTGGATATTGTAAGGTAAATTCATTTGCAAGGCAAATTCAGTTGATGGTGTAATAGAAAGTTAAAACAAAATATTTGTATACCACTGGTTATCAAATTATGGATTTCAATATGTATAGTCTTGATATATCTCTCATAACACGTGTAGAAGCATTTTTTATTGGGAACAAAAATGATGGCATAATACATTTTTTTAGAAATTTATGCTTTCTGCTCCTCTCCCTCTTTCACATAAGTGCCAGGAAATAGAAAATATTTCAGAGTTCAGCTCTGGGTATTTCTGAATAAGATATTTATTTTTAAACAATTACACAAGAAATTCATTCCCTTTGTAGAAGAATTGGAAAATGCAGATAAGCAGGTGGGAAACATAACTTTTACATTGCTTTTACTCCCAGCATCCAAGGACATTCTCTCTTAGTATATCAGTGCATATTTTGAATATGTCTATACTTAGTCATTCATTAAATATCTGCTAGGAGTCAAAGGACACATTGCAGAAGGAAAGAGACAAAATCCAATGCCCCTACAAAGCTTAGTTGGACAAGACAAACCAAAAGTAGAACAAAAACATCTACAGTAAGTTAGATAATCTGCAGAGTAAAATACAACTGGCAAGAAAAATAGGAAATGCTGGTTATTCAGTTATAAACAGAACTGCGAGAGAAAGTTTTCCTGAGGTGCGAGTTGAGCAGACCCCCAAAGGAAGTGAGAAAGGAAAGCTATAACCATGTCTGCTGCAAGAATGTTCTAGGAAGAAGAGGTACAGCTAGGACAAAGGCCTCAGGATGAGAGCATTCCCACTGGGATGGGGATAGAGAAAGAAAAAGGAAGCCATATCAAAATATGTCCTGATTTTTCTTATTATTTCTTCTCTGATCCACGGATTATTTCAAGGGGTTTTATTTAGTTTCCAAACAATGGAGGTTTTTCTAGGCCCCTAGTTGTTATCGGTTCCCAATTTAATTATATTGTGATTATAGAACATAACAAGCAAAAGAGGTGTCATCAGAGTTTAAAAGAGGTTTAGTATGTGATATATTTGTCGGCTATAATTTCAATACTTTTAAATTTATTAAGACTTATTTTATGGCCCAGAACATGATCTGTCTTGCTGAATGTATCGTGTACACTTGAAAGACAATGTTTCTGGTAGCTGTTGGATGCAGTGTTCTTTCAATGCCAGATAGGTCGAGGTGTTTAATAGTGGTGTTCCGATCATCTGCATTTTTACTGATTTTCAAATTTTAATTGTTCTATTATTTCTGAAAGAGGAGAAAATCTTTATTAAAATCTAGTTTAATTTCAGAATTAGGTGTTTGTTTAATTCTGTCAATTTTTGCTTCGTCTATTTTGAAGTTCTGGTTTTAAACATATACCTAGTTATTAATTATTACGTCTTCCTACTAAATGGAATTTTAGTATTTTGAAAACTCTCTTTATCTTTAGTAATATTCTTTTTCTTTAAGTTTATCTGTTGTTAATATAGCAATTCCAGCCTTCTTTCGCTTACTATTTACATCGTATGTATTTTTCATCTTCATTCACTTCCTTTGAATTTATTTCTGTCACCCCAGTTAGGATGGCTAAAATCCAAAAGACGCTGAACAATAAATGCTGGCGTGGTTGCGGAGAAAAAGGAACTCTCATACATTGTTGGTGGGAATGCA
>NW_007734728.1:1787-3579 GCF_000696425.1 Galeopterus variegatus | reverse complement strand
TGCAGATAGATCTACCATATGACCCAGCTATCCCACTTCTGGGAATATACCCAAAGGAATGTAAATCATCAAGTCGAAGGTATACTTTTTGAAGTTCTTACAACAAGCAAATGGAGGGGACACACTTGGGTGGGAGGGGGGAGAGGGAGGAGGGAGGGAGGTTTCGGTGATGGGACATAATAATCAACTACATTGTATATTGACAAAATAAACATAATTTTAAAAAAAAGAATCCAAAAAAAAAATCCCAAGAGAAATTTAAAAAAATAATAATAATAAAAAAATAAATAAATTTAAAGTACATTTCTTATTAACAACATGTAGTTGGGCAATGCTTCTTTGTCTTAGAATCGCTGCATTTTTGTACGTATTTTCACTTAAAGTACTTCTAACAGATAGTACATAGTTGATCTTGCTTCTGTTCATTTGAGCAGAGTTTTTAAACTGAGTGTTTAGTTCCTTCATATTTAATGTAATTATTGATATGCTTTAATTTAGATCTGTCATTTTATTGTAGTTTTTCTATTTGGCCCCTTTATTGTTTTTTGTTTCCCTGCTCCTACTTTCCTCACTTTTTTGGATTTCTTGAAGATTTTTTAAATGTTATTTTGTTTTATCTGTTACCTCATTAACTATAGCCTTTTGCATATCTTTTTACTCTAAGGATTACAGTGCAAACACTTAGCTTTTGATAACCAATATAGAGCTAATATTGTAGCACTTCATGTAAACTGTAGAAACAGTGCAAATATATAAGTTCACTTACAAAGGCTCCCATTATTTACATGAAGGTTTTCAGATATATTGCATCTACACAGATATAAATCAGTGAGATAGGCTATATTTTTTCTTTAAACAAATATATAGATATAGATTAGATATAGATATATACACATATATAATTAGAAATAAGAAATAGTGTTTTGTATTTATCCAGAGGTTTATCATTTTCAAAGTTCGTCATTTCTTCCTGAGAATCCAAATTATATCTGGTCATTTTCCTTCAGCCTGAATGAACTAATTTAGCTTGATTTTGCATTTCTTAAGATTCCAGTCTGATGTTGATTTTTATTCATGCATTTTGTATTTTTCTGATTGGTTTCTTATTTGGTCCTCTTCAATTAGGCATGAATAAGATTAATTTTCCGTGCAAATTGATGGGAATGATGTGCCATGCAGGCTTCATCTTCAACATCACCTCATTTCTTCTTAAAATGACTTCTTAATTTGTAAACTGCTGATTTATTTGGGGTGTTATCCCCATAACCTTTTTGTAAAGTATCATAAATTTCACCATTCTTCCACCTAAGCTTCATTATAAATTTGATTTTTATTCTTGCTTCAATTTCAGCAGAATTCACATTGCTGTGATAGGGACTGCTTCCAAACTGACATCTTAGTCTTCTTAGTGCCTCAAACTAAGACATGTTATAGCAAGTTAATATAATCTTACTTTGGTAAAAAAAAATAAATAAATAAATGTTGAGATCCATACGTAGTTTTTTCATAATGCAGATTTTTTATAAGCTTTTGAAGACCTCTTGTATTCCTTTTGCAGATTCAAATATACATTTGGTATAATTAAGTTTTGTCTGAAATTTTTCCTTTGTTATTTATTTCAGTGCACATGTACTTAAATTCTAACAAATTTTGTTGATTGATCTATCTATCTATCTATCTATCTATCTATCTATCTATCTATCTATCTATATATATTTTTTTGGCCTTCAATTTTGAAAGATATTATCATGGGTGTAGCATACTTTTTTTTTTTTTTTTTTTTTTTTTTTTT
>NW_007734728.1:0-1671 GCF_000696425.1 Galeopterus variegatus | reverse complement strand
CTATCTATCTATCTATCTATATATATTTTTTTGGCCTTCAATTTTGAAAAATATTTTCATGGGTGTAGCATTTTTTTTTTTTTTTTTTTTTTTTTTTTGCATTTTAGAATGTTATTCCATTGTCTTTTGTCTTACATAGTCTCTGACAAGAAGTCTGCATCTATTTTGCTCCATGTTTCCCTCTTAGATATTTGTCTACCCCCCCCACCCGTCCCAGCTTCTTTTAAGCAGGATTTATTCATTATCACTGATTTTCAATGATTTTATTATGATATGCCTTGGTATTGCTTTCTATAAGACTATTTTTGTTATTTTTCAGATTTACTGGATTTGTTTGTCTACTACAGTCATGAAATTTGTAAACTTTTTACCATTATTTTACCATACTTTTTTCCTGCTTCATTTATTTATTTATTTATTTTTTTGTCTTCTGGAACTCCAATTACAAATTTGTTAGAATGCTTGATTTTCATTATTTTTTGTCTTTTTCTCTCTGTGAGTCATTTTACACATTTTTTATTAATATGATTTAAAATTCAACAATTTTCCTTTACTGGTACCTAATTTGTTTTTTAATCCTATCTGCTGTAGTTTTTCATTTCAAATATTAAAATTTTTATATCTAGACATTCAATTTGAATTTTGTTTGCAAATTTATTATCATCTTTGTGTTTAAGGCCAAATTGTGCTTATGTCTTATTTTTTGCTATTTAACATATATCTATATTTCAGCTATTTTTTAAAATTAATAAACTTTATCTTTAGACCTGCTTTCGGTTTACAGAAAAACAGAGCAGAAAGAACACAGTTTCCACATCCCCTCTCTTTAACCCAAACTCTGCACACATTTTTCCTGTTATTAATATCTCAGATTACTGTAGTAAAGTTGTTTTAATTGATAAACCCATATTGATATGTTATTAACTAAAGTCCGTAGTTGAAATTAGGGTTCCTTATTTGTTTTGTTTTGACAAATGTAGAATGACATATATATACCATTACAGTATCACACAGCATAGTTTCACTGTCTTAAAAGTATCCCTTTGCTCCAATTTCATTCCTTCCTCCCTCCCTCAAACCCCTGACAAGCACGGATCTTTCTTCTTTCTCCTTACTTTTGCTTTTACCAGAGTGTGATACAGTTTGAATTATCTAGTATGTAGCTTTTTC
Source organism: Galeopterus variegatus (assembly GCF_000696425.1). Classification (NCBI taxonomy): domain Eukaryota; kingdom Metazoa; phylum Chordata; class Mammalia; order Dermoptera; family Cynocephalidae; genus Galeopterus; species Galeopterus variegatus. The sequence continues at coordinate 501 of NW_007734728.1, read as the reverse complement.
AAATTGGCTTCTTTAACTTAGCAAGATGCATTTAGGCCCTTCATGTCTTTGTATGGCTTTATAGCTCATTTCTTTTTATGGCTGAATAATTTCCCATTGCATGTATATACAACAGTTTGTTTATTCATTCACCTGTTGAAGGACATCTTGGTTGCTCCCAGTTTTTTGGCAATTATGAATAAAGCTGAAAAGTTTTGTGTGAACATGAATTTTGAATTCAATTGGGTAAATACCGAGGACCAAACTGCTGGATCATATGGTAAGAGTATCTTTAGAATTATAAAAACTGCCAAATTTTCTTCCAAATAAAAATAAAGATAGAATTCATCAAAAATTGTGGGAAGCAGCAAAAGTATTGTTTAGAGGAAAATTTATAGCATTGGATGCATATAATAGAAAACAGGAAAGATCCTAAATCAATAATCCAAGTTTCTTTCTTTTTTTTTTTTATTTTTAATTTTTTATTTTGTCAATATACAATGTATATGATTATTATGGCCC
>NW_007734727.1:87833-88538 GCF_000696425.1 Galeopterus variegatus | reverse complement strand
ATGGGCCACAATAATCAACCTCATTGTATATCGACAAAATAAAATTAAGGAAAAAAAAAATCTCAAGGCTGGCGAATCAGGTACCTTGACTCCATGTTCAACTTCTCCTGCACACTGGTGTGGGGGTTGGGTCCCCTAGTCCTTGGGCAGCTCCGTTCCTATGGCTTTCCTGGTCACAGGCCACACTTCACCTCTCCCAGGCTGGTGTTCCACTCTGGTAGCTCCACAGGTCTGAGGTCTCCATGGTGGTCCTGATCTCCTGGCTCCACTAGGCATGGCACTGTTGGGGTTTCTCTGCTGCAACTCTGACCCCACATTGCTACTTGGCATTGCTCTAGTGAAGGCTGTCTACTGTGACTCCACCCCTGTGACAGATCTCTTCTTGGGCCCCCCGACTTTTCCATATATACTTTGAAATCTGGGTGGAGGCTGCCACACTTCCACTGCTCTCATGTCCTGCCGGCCTACAGACTTAACACAACATGGACGCCACAGAGGTTTCAGGCCTCTACTCTCCAGGGCTGCTGCACAAACCACACTTGGGGCTGCTCTAGCCAGAGCAGCTGGGATGCAGGGAGCAGGATCTGGAGGGCAGCTGCGCCCCGGGTCTGTCCTCCAGGATAACTCAGTCCTTCTAGGCCTCAGGGTCTGTGATGGGTGGGGCACCCTTCCAGACTTCTCAAATGTCTTTAGGGCTTTCCTCGC
>NW_007734727.1:81076-86473 GCF_000696425.1 Galeopterus variegatus | reverse complement strand
GGCTGCTTCTACTCATGGCGGAAAGTGGCAGGCAGCCAGTGGGTACGAGCAGATCACATGGTGAAAGGAAGCAAGAGAGAGAGAGGAGGTGCCAGGGTCTTTTTAAGCAACGAGCTCCCGCAGGAACTAATAGAGCAAGAACTCAGTCATTAATCTCCCCTCCCCCAGGGAGAGCATTAATCCATTCATGAGGGATCCACCCCCATGACTCAATCAGTTTCCAACACTGCCACACTGGAGATCAAATTTCCACATGAGTTTTGGAGGGGACAACATATCCAAACTCCATCACCCTCCTTTTGGAGGGGACAACACATCCAAACTCCATCACCCTCTTAGGGCCACCCTTAAACAAGGCACTGAAGGACACCCCACAGGAACCATTAACTGACCCCACCGCTGTCTAGGCTACAGGATTGTCTCAGTGCAAGACCCACTCTGGCTCTCCCAGACCCTTCAAAGCCCTTTCATCTATTTACGGATGAACATTCTGGCTTGGCTACTGGCCTCCTGGCCCAGCCTGCAGGACCTGCCTACCGGGCAGTGGCATATCTATCAAAACAGCTAGATGTCAGAGTCTAGGGATGGCAGCCATGTCTCAGGGCATCAGCAGCTGCTGCCTCCCTGACCAAAGAAGCTCTCAAGCTTACATTGGACCAACCCCTCACTGTCGTTTCCTCCCGCCACTTGGGGGACCTGCTCAGCCACAAATCCCTCTCCCATTTGACTCCTTCCAGGATCCAACTGTACCACCTCCTTTTCATCAAAAATCCCCAGATTTCTTTATTCACCTCCACCTGCTTAAATCCCGCAACCCTTTTGCCTACTCCCTCCACTACCCCTTCCCCTTGGAGCAACCTCTCAAAAAGCAGAGCTGATAGCCCTCTCTTGGGCCCTCCACCTGTCTAAGGAACAATGGGTCACTATATACACAGATTCCAGGATGGATTGAGGCTTACCCCACAGCTTGAGAAACAGCGGATGTGGTAGCCACTGTACTCATTGAACATATCATCCCAAGGTTTGGCCTCCCACGGACCCTACAATCTGACAACAGCTAAGCCTTCACCTCGTGTCACCCAGCAGGTCTCTGAAAGTCTGAATGTCACCTGGAAATTCCACATCCCTTACCATCCCCAATCCTTGGGTGAGGTTGAGCGAGCCAATGGCCTCCTCAAGGAACATCTTACTAAACTTTCCCTCGAGACCTGCTTATCTTGGCCAACCCTCCTCCCATTGGCACTTACAAGGCTTAGGGCCACCCCTAGGGGACCATCAGGCCTCAGCCCTTTTGAGCTCCTCTACGAACGGCCCTTCCTGCTGACCCACAACTTTCCAGCCTCACCCCTCCCCTTTTATCCTACCTACCCTACCTAACCCTTTTAAGGGCCCTTTTGTGGGCCCACACTGACTCAGTTTCTCCCACCCCTGGGGACCCCACTGTGGATACTCCCCAGGCTTTAACCCCAGGGGATAACATCTTACTGAAAGAACCACATCCAAAAACCCTACAGCCCAAGTGGACTGGTCCCTACACGGTGGTTCTAACCATCCCCACAGCCGCAAAAGTCCTGGGACACCGTCCCTGGGTACACCTCTCCAAACTTAAGTGTGCCCCCTCTGAGGCCCCCTCCCAGGGTGTATGGACAACCCAGGCCTTGGGGCCTACCCGGGTTCGGCTCTCACCTCACCATCCTCCTCCTGACTCTGCCTCTTAGTCCCACCGCTGCTGATTCAGGATACAGATGGAGATTTTATTTAACAGAAACCTGGACAACCAATCATCAAACCCATGCCAGACTTATTTCTCCCACTGATTGCCAACCGCAGGGATGCCAGGCCTCAGTTAATTTCTCTATCCCTGCTTTTAACTCTGCCCTGCGAGGAAGCTCAAACCCCGCTATCTGTTTTGTTTATGACCAAACACATCACAACTGCCGCACTTACTGGGTTCAAACTACCGGCGCTTGCCCTTATGATTGCACAATGCACACCGCCCAGCTGGCTACTGCAGCTACCAAATGGGCCCAATACCGCCTCACCTCTAACGGAAAAACCACTTATTACTTAACTATTCCAGACCCCTGGGATGACTGCCGGGCCACCAGAGTCGATGCCAAACTGTACCGCTGGCCCTTCCAGTCTTACCCCGCTGCTTCCCTTAACATTGACGGGGCCTACACATGGGTCATCCCTCAGGTCTTTTCTGTTCTCAGTAACCAGACTAGCATTATCCAGGCACCTGCAGATCGGCCCTCATCTAGGTCAAGATGCCTTCTCCTGGGTAAAGCTCATTCAGCAGGGCACCACCACCGCCAACCTTTCCGGCATGGGTAATTTGTCTCACTGCTTTGTGTGTGCTGCTTTAGATAAATCTCCGTTGGTGGCTGTCTCCCTTCCTGGCCCATTTAATCTATCCACCCCCACTCCAACTCCTCCCTTCCTGGCCCATTTAATCTATCCACCCCCACTCCAACTCCTCAGGGGTTTTCACCCTTTCTCCAAAACATTCCCTTGTTTACTATCCCCCAAGCTCCAATATTGCCCTTCTGCTACTCTTCCTCTAATTCCTCTCTTGCAATACAACCCAACCAAATGCCACCAGCCAACACGCCCCCATGGTGCAATGGCACCCTCTCCAAGTCTCTCAATGCCTCAGCCTCCCTCCTCTGCCTGCCTGTTTCACTGGTCCCCCAGCTTACCATTTATAGCCAGGCTGAAATTATTGCCCTTAGTTAATCCCCCAGAAAAACAAAAACGTGTGGCTTTTCTCCCTGTAGTCCTTGGGTCTCCCTGGCCTCCTCCCTGGTGGCCATGGGGCTGGGCACAGGGGCTCTTATCCACTCTGTAGACTCCACCAGAGACCTTTCCGAAAGGCTCTGGGTGGCCATCGAAGCCTCAGCAGAGTCTCTGGCCTCCCTGCAGCGCCAGATCACATCGGTAGCTCGAATAGCCCTCCAGAACTGACGCGCCTTGGATCCCGTCACTGCAGATAGAGGCAGCATCTGCATGTTCCTCAACGAAGATGCTGTTACTCCATCAGTGAAACAGGTGTGGTCGAACCCAATCTCCACCCTCTTGCCAAAGTCCGGGAGTCCCTTCAGACCCGGTACCGCCCGGGAGACCCCACCTCACATCAGTGGTGGCAAACCCATTAACCACATGGTTCTCCCCCTACTAAGCCCACTCCTTATTTTTGGGATACCGTTAACCGTGGCCCCTTGTCTCCTTGGCTTCATTCAGGAACGAATTTGAGAGGTGTCTAGGGTATCCGTCAGCCAGCTCCTGCTGCACTCCTACTCCCGCGTGCCCACTTCCCACAGTCCCTAGACACCCTGCATTCAGCAGGAAGTAGCCAGATGTGAGCCGTCGCCCTGTAACCACAAAAGGTCCGAATGCTGGGCCGGCGGGATGGGGAGGACCGGAAAGCGGCCACGAAGTAGCGATGGAGCCTCCAGCTTGTTAACTCCACCCCCTCTTTACCCTCCCAGGAGGCGGGAACCGGAAACAACCCTGCTCAATTCCACACCATATATGGGCAAAAACTCGCCAACAGCCCTCCCTATAAATACCCGCTTGTACCCACCCTGGGCGCCACTTCCCCGGCCTCGCTCCTGCGGAACCTCGACCGAGAGCGCTTTGCCTGGCTCATTTATTTATTATTTTATTTTATTATTTATTTTATTTTATTTTATTACTTGCCAATTTGAACCAGATAGTTAACACTGTCTATTTCTAGTATTTATTAATATATTTGAATTTAGATCTATCACTTTATTAGTTTTCTGAATGTTCCTTCTCCTTCATTCTTTTTTCCCCTTTCTGTCTTTTCAATTGTTTGAACACTTTTTAGTACTTCATTTTCGTTTATTTTCTTTTTTACTATATCATTTTACGTAGGTTTTTAAGTGGTTGCTGTAAAGTAGCCAGATGTGAGCCGTCGCCCTGTAACCACAAAAGGTCCGAATGCTGGGCCGGCGGGATCGGGAGGACCGGAAAGCGGCCACGAAGTAGCGATGGAGCCTCCAGCTTGTTAACTCCACCCCCTCTTTACCCTCCCAGGAGGCGGGAACCGGAAACAACCCTGCTCAATTCCACACCATATATGGGCAAAAACTCGCCAACAGCCCTCCCTATAAATACCCGCTTGTACCCACCTTGGGCGCCACTTCCCCGGCCTCACTCCTGCGGAACCTCGACCGAGAGCGCTTTGCCTGGCTCATTTATTTATTATTTATTTTATTTTATTTTATTACTTGCCAATTTGAACCAGACAGTTAACACTGTCTATTTCTAGTATTTATTAATATATTTGAATTTAGATCTATCACTTTATTAGTTTTCTGAATGTTCCTTCTCCTTCATTCTTTTTCCCCTTTCTGTCTTTTCAATTGTTTGAACACTTTTTAGTACTTCATTTTAGTTTATTTTCTTTTTTACTATATCATTTTACGTAGGTTTTTAAGTGGTTGCTGTAAGGACTACAGTATACTGTACATAACTTGATATCCACTTAGAATCAACATTTTATCACTGTTATGCAATGTAGAAAGCTTACCACTATCTAGGCCCCTTCATGCTTCTCCCAAGTTTTTGCTGTAGTTGTCTTATTTATATCTATGTACATTAAAAATATCACATCAAGCCACGTTATAATTTTTGCTTTCAGCCATAATAAATATTTTTAAAAGCATGTGAGAATATTCTAGTATATTTCTATTATATTCATGCAGATATTTATTATTTCTGTAGCTTTGCTTTCATTCCTGATGTTCTAAGTCCACTTAGTTTTCCTTTATCCAAGAATATATTTATTTCATATTCATTTCTCAAAGTGAAATAAGCCAGTCACAAAAAATAAATACTGTGTTCCTCCATTTGCATGAGGTACCTAGAGTCAAAATTCACAGGGAAAGAAAGTAGAATGGTGGTTGCCAGGGGCTGGGTGGGGGGGACAGGGAAATAGAAAGTGAGTGTTTAGTGAGCTGAGTTCCATTTGGGGAAGATAAAGTCCTGGTGCTGGTGGCGGTGATGGCCACACCAGTGTGAACGTAGTTAATGCCATGGCACTGTACACCTGGAAATGGCTTAAATGGTAAATATTATGTTATGTATATTTAATCGCAAAGAAAAAAGGAATAAGGAACTTATATGTTGCAACAGGAATGAACCTTGAAAACATCACGAGGGAAAGAAGCCAGACACAAAAGGTCACATATTGTATGAGTCTGTTTATACGTAATGTCCAGAATAGGAAAACCCATAGAAATCAAAAGTACATTAGCGATTGCAGGGACTGAGGGGAGCAGGAGTAGGGATGGACTTCTTATGGGTATAGTGCTTCCTTTTGAGGTAATTAAAATGCTCTGGAATGGGCCGGCCCGTGGCTCACTCGGT
>NW_007734727.1:80185-81022 GCF_000696425.1 Galeopterus variegatus | reverse complement strand
ACAACACCAAGCCAAGGGTTGAGATCCCCTTACCAGTCATCTTTAAAAAAAAAAAAAAAATGCTCTGGAACAAGATGGTTACACAACACTGTCAGTGTAGTAAATTCCACTGAATTGTACACTTACAAATGTTTACTCCACTAACACTTTGGGCCAAAGCCCAAGGTCATGGAAGAAATAGCTCTTTATTATAAAGGAATGGCTTTCATATCTGGACAGCAAAACACCAAACGGTGCCTTGAGATTAACTTCAGAGATAATCACCAAGTGAGTGGATGGATTTTGGTCCCTAGTACTCTTGCCTTGATGCAGGTGGATATTCAAAAACTACATGTGTATTAAGGCCTTCATGCTTTCCATTGAGCTCTATTGGAGATTAACAGGAACCCCAATATCTTGTGCAACACACCATCTCCACATCACCTGTGACAGTGATCGAAGGGTCTGGGAAGGCTCCCTGGTGTGCCTGCCAGGACTGGCACAGACCAACCCCAATTTCAACCGTGAGGAGCAGAACAAGGCCATGGCAGTCAATGCAGGAATCACACTGGCATTTTCTTTCCAGATGGGGCCACTGATGGAACTCTACAAATTCCCATGTGGGAGATGAAGGTGGAGTGGAACAGGGATGTGAAGGTGTCTCCTCCAAATCCACCATCGGGCGGTCAAATAAACTTGGAGGAGAACATTCTCACACATCTCCCCAAGTGGAAAGCTAGAATACACAGAGCTCTTGGGGCGGTGTTCTTTATCCCAGGTGGCAATAACAGTTAAGGAGAACGAAGGCTTGACTGGCTAAATGAAATGTGAACAGGTCCTAGAAATAGCTTCTGAGCA
>NW_007734727.1:77459-78593 GCF_000696425.1 Galeopterus variegatus | reverse complement strand
TTGGGTTCCAGGACTTACACCAAGGACACCATCAGCTTCCCTGGTTCTGAGGCCTTTGGACGTGGACTGAGCCACATACTGACATCCAGTTTATAGATGGCCTATCAGAGGACTTTTCTTCATAGCCATGTGAGCTAATTCCCCTAATAAATCCCTCTCATATAATTATAACATATCCTATTGATTCTGTCTCTCTGGAGAACCCTGACTAATACAGGGCTATTGGTTACAGATGACACGAGAGGTTGGCAGTTCCTCTGGGAGCTGAGAGAACCAACGGACGGGGAGAGATCTGTGCAGTCTTTATAGAGCAAATGCCTGTCACTGAGTGATTCTAGCCTTTTTCACATTGGAATCTCCTCACCCGTATCGCAGATTTACACACAAATGTGGCTATCAGTTATGGTGACACCAGTATGCTGTCAAGCCTTGGAGTAGCTGGATTGAAAGCTGTCACCACATGGAAGGTACAGATCACACCTCTCAGGGGGACTCCACCACGCACAATATACAGGCACTGCCCTGCATGGACCTGCTAGGCTGGATGTGCCATCGTCAAGCCCTACCCAGCCAGGTCTTGGCACAGTGTCCAGTTACTCTGTAATAGAGCATTTATATGCATTTTTATGAAAAAATATTTTTGTTCTAGATGTGACCTCATTGAAAAACTAGTGAGGCTGGCTTTGAAGATACCAGCAGCCAACTTCTGCCAACCCAGCAGTGTGAGTGGGGCCGCTGAAATGTGTGGCCTTGGCCTCCCCAGACAGCTTTCTTCTTTGTCCCACCGTCACCCTCCTCAGGCTGTCCTTGGGGCAGCTCTTGCCCTCCCACCCTTCCCAGGCCTGAGACAAGCTCCTCCTCTGGCCTCACTGCTCCTCTACGGTGCCAGGAGTCGCCTCACTCATTCAATCCCTCACTTATTCATTCTACAAATAAAAGCACATGCTCTGTACCAGGCACTGCTAAGAACAAGAAATCCAGTAGCAACAAGACAGATGTGCTCCCCTGTATTGCAGGAACCCCAAATCTGAGAGGGCATTTGCGTGGCATTTGCCTATTCCAAAGAACCCACCGGGGCCAATAGGTAGAAACATTGGTTTATTAGACTTACGGGAGTTGCTGGTGGCAGCCTAC
>NW_007734727.1:73780-76220 GCF_000696425.1 Galeopterus variegatus | reverse complement strand
GGGGCCAATAGGTAGAAACATTGGTTTATTAGACTTACGGGAGTTGCTGGTGGCAGCCTACCAGCTGGAAATCTGCACTGCCAAGGGGTACATACAACAGTTATGTAGTAAACAGATCCAAGTAGAGGTGTAAATCATGTGCATGCTTATGCATAGACCCTCACCCAGCTCACATCACACAAAGCGTGCAGGAGATCTGGCTAATGACAGTGACAGTGTGCTAATTCACTTAGGGTCCCTGCTTCCTCCAGTCTTCCTTTTGTCTTAAAGGGGACATTTGTTGTAAAGGAGATGTGCCTTTCCTTGGATAACTACCTTGGCCAGGGGGTTCCCCGGGGGGAGGGGGAACTCTGGTATGCTCAGGGAGGGGGAATAGGTCTATGCTATGTCCAGTGTTTATCCTACATCCCCTCAGGAAACTTCTAGAAACTGGGAGAGGGACGCTGACCAGAGTCACAACAGTCAACATACAGTACAGCCACCCAGTGGGACAAGCATGGTGACAGGAGAAAGTGGAGTCCTGAGGGAGTTCACAGGGGGTCATGGGTGCTCCCTGCAGGGCCAGATTGCCTACAGTGAATCTAAGTCTTTTCTTTGAAATGCACAGTCATTACCAGGCATCATGTGAGGGCTGGGTTTGTACCTAAGGGTTGTAAGGGATGAACTTGCACCAACTAGAATGTGGCATCTAATGACAATCTTTATTGTCCGCCCAATTGGAGAGAGGGGTTCAGGACCAGAGCAATCAGACAGCTGAGGAGGCTGCCAAGGGGTGATTCCAGCCCACAGGCCGCGATGTCTCTGTGTGACCGTGGACACCAGTGCAAGCTTCGTTCCTCCTCATCTCCCTTTCCTGGACACTTACGTAAAATAAGGATTCCACAGATAGGGAAATAACCCAGGATATGCTTTTGTCCACCTGATTTGCTTCTGCTCCTGATATTCCACAAAGTTCCTGCCATATAAATTGAAACGTGCCTGGGGGAGAGAAAATGATCTGTTCAGTTTTTTGGTTTTTTGGCGGTTGGCCAGTACAGCGAGCTGAACCCTCAGACCTTGGTGTTATAACACCACACTCTAACCAGCTGAGCTAACCGGCCAGCCCTGATGTCTTAACTTTTACGGGCTCTGGAGGTTTGAATCTTTATAGTTTTCTCATGGTCTTGGCAGAGGGACTAGTGAGCGCAAAGGGCCTGAGGCAGTAGAGAGTTGGGTGTGTTCAAGGGAACAAACAAAAAAGTAGGGGTGGCTGGGCTGGGGCCAGAGCTTGAACTCGGTGGTCTAGGCAGAGATGATGCTGATGTGATCAGAAAGGCAGGCACAGCTTTACAGACCTTGGTAAGAAAACTGGTTTGGGGGCAAGTGTGTTGAGCAGAGTGAGGTCTCAGGTTTTAGGAATTTCCCGTGGCTGCTCTGACTGGAGTATCAGGTCAGGAGGAGGAGCAGAGACCTGACAGAAGGGATCTTGGTAGCCAGGTGAGATATGATGGCTCTTGGACTGGGGTTGTTTATTCCTTTGTGAGCCTTGGACAAGAATACAAACACAGTCTCACATTTCTGTGAAAATATTTAAGGTGTACGATTAGAGCTAACAAAAAAGTAAATATAGTCTGTCCTACAGAGCACCTGGAAAATTCTAGTTCAGCACAATGCACTACTTGGAGTTGGGTGCTTTCTCTTCGACTCTTCCCAACCTGGTCTCACCCTGCACTGCAGGAGGTCTTGCCCACACTCTTGAATGCCCCAGGCGTCTTGTGTGTGCTCCAGCCACACCCACAGACCCAGGGGGACACACACTGGAGAAGATTTCAAGGCACAAGGTAAATGGAGTCAGCACAATAGTCCCATCTCTGCACTCCCCAGGGGGTGTCTGCTGCACATTTTCCAACCTGACCCAGCCAGTGAGGGGCAGACCAGGTCGGCTTTGTGGACAGGATGGTCTTTTAGCTTCTGTTAAATATAGACCATGGATGGACCTTTGTGCTTCCCCTCTAAATAAATCAATGTTTGTACCACCTTCTAGAACTGGCCTAGAGCCCTTCCTCTGGTTGTAGAGCTCAGACCATTGGGTTGATGGAAACCGCCTTCCTGGGACATGCTGCTGGGCCCTGCAACTCGTCCCTGCTCCGCCATCTAGTGGCCATAAGTGAAAATGTGCCCTCTGCCACTGAGAGATTTCAGAAACTTCCAGGGTGGATCAAATCTGGTTGTGTTTAGATTCTCTATGGTCCATAGTGAACAGGATGGAAGATCATCCTGAAGGATGAAGTTAGATTTCCTTAGAAAGGAGAAGACCCGAGGATATTTTACTTTTCCTTGCCTTTCAAGATTATGGCAAATTCCATCAGTCTTGATGAGAGAGCAGTTTCCTGACTTGTTTTCCTAAAAATGTGGTAAAGGGTGAATGGGTCAGTCTCAGGCAAGGCCAACAGTCCTAGTG
>NW_007734727.1:72365-73211 GCF_000696425.1 Galeopterus variegatus | reverse complement strand
TTCCTAAAAATGTGGTAAAGGGTGAATGGGTCAGTCTCAGGCAAGGCCAACAGTCCTAGTGGAAGGGGAAAGGGATGTGCCAGGAAGGTGTAGGAAGGCCCTGGCACAGGAGCAGGAGGGAGGGCAGAATAGTGGCCCTTTTTACTGTGCTTTGGCCTTTGAAATCCTGTTCTGCCTGCTGTCCCTTGGTCCCCACTTGAAAAGTGAGAATGTGTGTGTTCCTATAACCATCCAGAATCGAGGATGTCATAAAAGCCGAGCTGTGGGCCGGCCCGGTGGCGCACTCGGTAGAGTGCGGCATCTGGGAGCACAGCGCCACTCCCGCTGAGGGTTCGGATCCCATATAGAGACGGTCCGCTCACTGGTTGAGCGCAGTGCGGGTGCGACACCGAGGGTTGCCGTCCCGTTGCTGGTCGTGGTACGGGCGCGACACTGAGGGTTGCGATCCCATTACCGGTCACGAATAAAGACAAAAAGGAAAAAAATAAAAAATAAAAGCCGAGCTGTAATTTAGTATAGCAGTTTTTTCTTAAGAAAACAAAATTTCTTGAGGACAGTTATTATTTGGGAAATAGCAGGGGAGCTTGTGACTGATTCTGAAATGAACACAGCCCCCTCCAGATTAAAGCTAATTGCTTGAGATGCTGCTCTGATAAAGAATGGAAGCACCCCCATACCTCCCCCCAGGGACGAGACTGTGCTAACAGAGGCCAGTAAGGGAATTAATCTGCTTAAGAAACAAAATGCAAATGAAATACTGAAATGAGATGCGCCATTTGTCCGTGAAAATCAGGGCCAGAAGGGCCCTTTCTCATTTTACCTGCCTTTTTTTTTTTTTTTTTTTTT
>NW_007734727.1:69144-71666 GCF_000696425.1 Galeopterus variegatus | reverse complement strand
CCTGCCTTTTTTTTTTTTTTTTTTTTGAGCAATTACTTATAAATCTTACTTAAAACCAAGATGTCCCACGGCAGTGTTTCCCTGGACCTGGTGCACTGTCCGAGAAGGGTTTTCTGAGTGGGATAAACTATAAATTGCCCTCTTGGGAGGGCCCTCAGTGCCTGCAGCTCCAGCACACGGCTCTGCGATTCTGCCTTCGGTTTGCAAATCCTTGTTTATCCCTTTCTTGCATGCTTGTCAGGAACCCACCACCTCCCTTGCAGTGGCTGGCAGTGGTAGGAAGAAGACCTGCTGGTGAGTTCTGACTTTGCTGTGTAGCCTTGGGCAAGTGCTTTGGTCTCTCTGAGCCTCAGTTTCCTCATATGAAAAGGAGGAAGATATTAACCGCAAAGGTTTCTTGGAGGTTTAAATAAGGAATGTGAGTGACCGCACCTGAGCTGGCAGATGTTGAAATAGAGCTCCCCTCTGTAAAATTGCTTGCTTAACCTAAGTAACTTCATTTTGCCCCGTCTGACCTGCAGACTACCCCCCCTTCTGCATGAGAAACCGCTGACCTTCTCATAGAAACAAAAAACAATTACACAAAAACAGGAGCCATACACAGTGAATTATTACATGGGAACAGGAACCATACACAATGAAAACTTGTATGCCTGATTGCTCGAATGGCTCATTCTTGGCCTCTGTGACCTAACTCCCTAGCTTGCTCTGTGCACTTGGACAAACCTGTGTGCCAACAGGATGTAGTTTTTGTCTTTAAAAACCCTAGAAGACCAAAGCCCAATACTGCTCTTCCTTGGTTGCACCTTGGGAGATAGATGCTGGCCAGCTGGAGAGAATAAACTGCCCTTTTCTGCACGAGTGGCATGTAAGTGCATTTCTTGTGGGAGGGTGCCACACAACAATGTCATGCACACAGAAGTTACAGCTGCAGAGAGGAAATGCATCTGTCTCAACTCCTCCCAGCTTTCTCTTCCCTCTTCCTCCGTTTCTTGGGCTGGCCCAGGACACAGTCAGAAAGTTTGCCAGCAGCTTCGCATCCATCACTGCCCTGTGTGGATTTGAAGGAGTGATCTTTACTATAAGTACAAGCAAGGTATAGATAAAACTTGCTCTCCACTACGCAGGAGTAAGTCAGCCTGTAGGTTCAGAGTTGCTTCTAGAAGCCATGGAGAGGGCAGCAGTGTCTCTAGGTTACCATGGTTAATGGATCATCAGGGTGGAAGGGCCTTTGGGACTTCAGAATGGACAAGCCTGCTCTCATTTCTACAGGCAGGACAGATGTATTTGCCAAAGCTCAACGTGTCAAGATCCACAGGGCACAAAACAGGCAGAAAAGAGCTGCAAGCTGATTCTTGGCAGTTTCTTTACCAAACTGAGTGCACCTGTGATCCAGCCCTTGGGTTTAGGCTGGAAGCAGGTTTCCTGCCTTTCTCTCTGCCTCAGGGAGACACTGGCCAGTACAAATGAATTATGTGTGTTAGTAAGCTGTGTGTCATGGAATAGGTGGGGAGAGAATTTTCACCTGCTTAGTGAGATGCTCATAATGGAAGGTGTTTGCTGGTCAGCACAGTGTGACACAGGTCTGCACAGGTGCTCACCTGTGATGAGGTGGGAGCAGGCCGGGGCAGGGCTGCCACATTCAAGAGGAAGATCAAGGAGCTAATTTTGAAGGTTCAGGTAGATTGGGGGAAGGTAGAACTGCTGCAGGGGTCAGTGGCAGCCTAGGTGACATGGGCTTATCTGCAACAGTCGATGTCACTGGGGAGAATTCCAGCACCCCACTTCTTCTAGCCCAGTGGGTGGAATCCCCAATGAGTAAATATCCCAGAATGGAGCCTTTTTAGCTTTTGTGCTGACTTAGGTAATACATCAAAGGAACTGCTGGCAAAAAGCTCTAGCCCTTTTCTACCTGTGATTCACTTTGTCTCTGAACCTGTTGAGATTTGAGGTTAGAAGTAGAATCAGAAGGGCCGGCCCGTGGCTCACTCGGTAGAGTGTGGTGCTGACAACACCAAGGCCCCGGGTTCGGATCCCATATAGGGATGGCCGGTTTGCTCACTGGGTGAGCGTGGTGCTGACAACACCAAGTCAAGGGTTAAGATCCCCTTACCGGTCATCTTTAAAAAAAAAAAAAAAAAGAAGTAGAATCAGAATAAGGACAACCTCATATTCTAGATCACTGTTCAGAGCTTTTAACCCTAGCCACTCTGATATTTTACAACATATCTTTTTAAACAAATCCATAGGTAAGAACATACCTGCACAGAAAATTTTAGAAGAGCAATAGAATGCCCTAACTGTAATATAACAAAGTCATTGAAGGAAAATACTGAGAATAAAATATAACATGTTTCAGTATGCAAATGCTGGGACACAGGAGGAGGTCAGTGAAATAGGCAGGTCCACAGAATCACTGAATGCAATTCCTACAGGTGCCATAGGTATTGGAGAGCTGAGATGGCAATTGGAATGCTGTGGCAGCATGCTGGCATGATTTTCAGAAATGGGGGGACAGTGCT
>NW_007734727.1:54370-68279 GCF_000696425.1 Galeopterus variegatus | reverse complement strand
AACATTGTGCCAACTAAAAATGCCACTGCAGATTTCCACAGTGCCCTGTAGGGGACAGTGGTCCAGTTTAGGAATTGAAAAGTGGGCCCAGTTTAGGAAATAAAAAATGTGAGTATAAAAATTAAAGCCTTCAGGAGAGTTATATGAGTTTGTAACAGCTCAGCAATTAAGAGCAAAAGTAACTGGCTCATCTGGAAGAGATAGATCAACAGCGAAGGAGCACTTCCCGGGAGTTAGAACAGGAAGAGATGGTCCCACCAAGTGTGAGGTCACACTGAGACACCCTTGTATGGGTCACCTCTGAGTGACGTCATCTATACAGCACTTGTTCATTGGGCATTCTACATGTGCCAGGTGCTGGGATACGGTCTCTACTCTCAGGTTGGCTCCTAGTCTACAGGGGCAGAGCACCCTGTCATTATACCATCTGTTGGGTCACAAAGGAGAGCCAGGCTTGGCCTGAGCCTGCCTGGAGAGGAAGCTTTTAGGAGGAAATAACAGGCAAGATAGGTTTTGGACGGGGTATGGGAGTTAGCAGCTAAACTGGGAGGATTTCTCCTGGGAAGGCATGAAAAAAAAAGAGACCCCAGTCTCCATGTGGCAGTTCTAAACAGGTCCTTGTTAGAGAGCCAGCCAGTGGGGAATGTGGTGGAAAGGGAGGCTGGCATACAAGGCCGGGATGAAACCAGGGTGGCCTGGTCAGTGCCCCAGTGCGTAGACCTTGGGGTAGGTTTTCTGTGGGTTCACTGGGCACCTTGCCAACACCATCCTTTTAAAAGCATTTATGTTATATTTGATGTCAAATCATTCACATGTCTATGTCTCTCCAATACTTTGGATCTGAGCTGAGTCTAGATCTTTCCATTCTCAGCACTGTGCTTAGCACATGGGAGGCCCTCTGTAAACATTTGCTGATGAGTGAGTGAGTAAGTGAATCCATGAATTACCTCATGTTGGTGAGACTCCTGCTTCTCCCTGTAGGACTGGGAAGAAAGTGAAAAGGGTATCAGGTCCTCTGGCCCTCTCCGCAGCATGTAGCTTTGTACCTTGGGATGCTCCTTGTTCCCGTCCTCTTGTACCATTACAGAGCCCTAAGAGAACCAGATCCCTCCATGCAGAGAAACAGGAGCCCATAGACAGTCAAACAGGGCTGATCCTATTTCATGTTTAAATTGATCACATTGCAATTGCTCCACATAACTTGTTATGCATCAAAATGCAAGGGGATTAGGCAAATCCATAGAGATAGAAAGCAGATCAGTGGTTGCCAGGGTCTGGGTGGGGTGGGGGGGACGTGACCACTAATGGGTAGAGTTTCCTTTTGGGGTGATGAAAATGCTCTGCCACTAGACAGTAGTGACGGTTGTGTAACACTGTAAATGTACTAAAGGCTTCTGCATTGTAGACTTGCAAATGGTGACTTTGATGTTATGTGAATTTTACCTGAATTTTTAAAAAGTTCAGTGGACACAGAGAAAAATGTGTCTACAGAATGGGTAAAAATTGCACAGCAGGGATTCGCAACCGGGAGAATCATCATTTGCAGTCTGCTCAGGGTCTTCTCTTTTTCCGTAATTAACAGGCTCTTTTTTTTTTTTTGTCTTTTTTTTTGTGACCGGTAAGGGGATCGCAACCCACCAGCCATCTCTATATAGGATCCAAACCCGCGGCGGGAGCGCCGCTGCGCACCGAAGCGCCACACTCTCCCGAGTGCGCCACGGGGCCGGCCCTTAACAGGCTCTTTTTAAATCCCTGCTCAGAAGTGCACCAAGGACTCTTCATCAAGCAGCTGTGACCAACACAGAACCTCCAGCCGAGCTGTTCGGCTGCTCAGGGTCTGGAAAAGCATCCTTGTGGGATCTCTCCAGTGTGGGCTGCTGAGGAACTTTTTCAGAAGGTGCCAGCCCTTGGGCCGGCCCGTGGCTCACTCGGGAGAGTGCGGTGCTGATAACACCAAGGCCCCGGGTTCGGATCCCACATAGGGATGGCCGGTTCGCTCATTGGCTGAGCGTGGTGCTGACAACACCAAGTCAAGGGTTAAGATCCCCTTACCGGTCATCTTTAAAAAGAAAAAAAGAAGGTGCCAGCCCAGACTTTTTTCCACCAGCTCCACCTCGTTCCGCCTCTGGCCCCTGGCTTCTAAGCCAGCAGGTGGGAGCATCCATGCCACGGACTGTCTCTCCAGTAGGTATTGGCTTCTGCACTCTCGTGTCAAGGTGGAGCAGAAGAGGTTGTTTTGTTCAGTCACTTGGCTTGTGGCTGACTATATTCCATGACTTGGTGGCTTTCAAGTGTGGTGTAGGCTGGCTGTTGGCCGTGTGTCTGCCCCCCTCTTGTCCAGCAATGGCAAACTGCCCTGGTAATGGCAATAAAGAGGCCCCACTGGAGTCACAGTTACAGGCACAAAGGTTCATCATTGTCATTATAATATGTAAATTGTAAAAGATGTCATGTTCTGCTTAGGGACTCCACCGTCAAAGACAGAAAGAGCTTGGACTAACACAGATCCAAGTGTAGCACAGGTCAAATACATGCTCCCAGGGTGGGTCCTCACCCCTTATGCTTTCTTGGAGTGTTGGTGGCACACCCAGCAATGTGAGAACTAGAGCAACAAAATTGGATTACTGAGGAAGCACTGTTTCTGCTCAGCTTGAAGTTGGTTAGAGGTTTTCAAAGACTTCTCAGGGATTTTCATGCTAAATCTGCTTATTCACATCAACTCTGGTTGGGAAGCTGCTGTGGATTGGATGTCCCCCTAAATTGATTGAGGCTTGGTCCCCACAGTGACAGTGTTAAGAAGGTGGGAAACCCTATTGTGGTAGTTGGAACGTGGGGCCTTGAAGAAGTGATTGGGTTGTGAGGACTGTACCCTCATGAATGGGTTGATCCATTCTTGGAATAATGGGAGTGGTTCTGGTAGGTTTAAAAGGACAGTGAATGAGATTATTCTCTCTCTGCTCTGCCGTCCTCACCATGTGACACCCTGTGTTGCAGTGAAGAGTCACTACCCATCAACAAGGCTCTCACCAGATATGTTCCCTGGACTTCCCAGCCTCTGAAACTGTAAGCAATAATTGTTGTTTCCTTACCAATGACCCAGTTTCGGGTAGTTCTGTTATAAGCAACAGAAATGGCTTAAAACAGAAGCTTTGCTGTCTTCCCCTGACTAGACACGGTTCTAAAGACACGGTTATCGATTCACCCCAGGGGGCTGTCAGGAATCACACAGAACTGCAAGGTTGCCTTTCTTCAGGGGAGCAACACCTGCAGTGAATAAGAGAAAACTGTGTTATCTTTTCTGTTATTTCTCCTGAATCCCCCTTTAGAAGGAGGAAATTATCCTTTTGCCAAGATAAGAACAGAGACCTTCAAAGAGGAAAACAATGTCAATTTTGTAGTTTTATGCCTTGGATTCATTTTCTTTACATGGTATTACAAAGGTG
This sequence comes from Galeopterus variegatus, assembly GCF_000696425.1. Lineage (NCBI taxonomy): Eukaryota > Metazoa > Chordata > Mammalia > Dermoptera > Cynocephalidae > Galeopterus > Galeopterus variegatus. Next base: position 64,836 of record NW_007734727.1, on the reverse strand, counting down.
TCATATCTGTTCTCTAGGTTGACAACATATGTGTTAAATTTGGGGTGTCTATGTACTTCTATCAATGAGGAGGAGTATCTGGGGAGCATTAGTAGCTGGGGACTGTTGGTTGAGATTTACACACCCTTTTCAACTTCTTTCTTATGAACACAGCAATAGAATTAAAACTTGGGGAAAAATAATAACCAACCAGATAATGAACATGATTATATTACTAATGCATATGCTAATATTTATTCAGCATTATGTACCGAGAAATAAGCAAAATATGTGTGGCACCTAATTTAATCTCCATGACAGCCTTCTGCAGTCATTTTACTGAAGTCTTGAGGGGTCTGTAGGCTGCCTTGAGCCACACAGCTGGCAATTCATGAAGCACCTTGTTCCTGAGCCAGTGCTTAGTAATGACACTCTACAAGAGGGCATCTAGATGCACACATTTTCCATTTTCCAGTGTAATTTTGGCTCCACTTGAGGATGTAGGATGGGTTACACTTTCTCCAATGTCCTTCATTTCCTGGACGTAACGATCAGGGCCAGCATCCGAAGGTGCCTCAGGACAGTGTTGAGTTCCTGGTTTCCTCACTGGCAGCTCCTAGTGTCACTCCTAGAGAGTCAACTCTCTCCTGCTGTGGGTTAGTCACTTCAGTCTGAACTAATGTGGGGGCTGGGGCAGGAAATGAGTGTGTGTGTGTGTGTGCCCTAGTGTCACTCCTAGAGAGTCAACTCTCTCCTGCTGTGGGTTAGTCACTTCAGTCTGAACCAATGTGGGGGCTGGGGCAGGAAATGAGTGTGTGTGTGTGTGTGCGCGTGTGTGTGTGTGTGCACGCACATGCACGTGTGTTGGGGGAAGACTATTATAGTGGTTGGGTTTTGAATATGCTAAGTTTGGAATATTGTTTAACTCTCAATGCCCCATGATGATGAGAGGTTCCACTCAGGCCGGAGGGAAGACACTATTCCCAGATCTATGTGAGCCTTGGGGATTGTTTCCTCTGATTCTTTTGGATGGTTCTTTTCCCCAACCTCACGTAGTCTCCTCCCATGCATGTGCTGATCAGTCCTCAACTGAAATACTCCAGGGCAGTCCAGCAGATCTGGAATCCTCTCTTTGAAGCTCTTTACTGTCCAGTGCTCTAAAAACTGGAGGCACCTCCCCAGCCTCCAAGCTCTCTCCCTTCAACCCAGAGAACTCTGGGCTCCATGTGGGTTCTGCCTCCCTCTGCCATGGACTGGATGGAGTCTTTCTCCATGTGGAAGCCAGAACAGTCATAGGCCTCACCTTTTATTCCCCATGTCTCAGTGGTGAACTTTGTTGCCTAGTGTCCAATGTCTTGAGAACAATTGTTTTATGGATTTTATTTTATTATTTTAATTGCTTCTGGTGGGAGGAGATATCCAGTTCCTGTCACTACCCTTGGGCCAGGAGCATAAGTCCCAATGGTCATATGTTTATGTAAAGTTTGAAAAGAGATGTATTGTAGCCATGATTGATGAAGATCACTGCCTTTTCACTCCAAACTGCACTCAAATCCACTTCCCTTTAATATCTGCTGCCATCAGAGTGGCTGGTGGCATTTCGAGATCTGGGAATATCCATTTTTAACTGCAATTTGGAAGTATGTTTTGGAATGTTTTATTTTACTACACAAGCTAAATAATGCATACTCTGGATTTGGAAAAATATAAAGGGTACATACTTTGGCTATTTTTAAATATTTAAGTGGTAAGAAAATTCACATGTAAAAAGTAATCAAGTCCAAAACAGAAGCAGTGGAATCAATATAAATTCCTCCATCATCTGCAACTTGTTTGTTATAAAACTTTGTTTCAGAAGAGAATTCATGAAAAGGAAAAGACAAACTTAAAATGGAAGCACTGACTGGACTCATACTGTCTGATAATCCAGTGAACGAAGAGGAGTGAGTCATGAGGACACCCTGGGGAAAGGCTCAGATTTCTCTCTGAGCTGACACCAGACCATGTAATCTGTGGTGTGCTCCAACAGAGAGGACATAGAGGACAGAAAGCTGTCAGTTTCCAGTAATGATAGTGTCTAATAACAAGAAAAATTTAAAAGAAGATTTAAAGTAAAAACACACAGGCAAAATTGTAATGATATATTTAAGCCAGTATGTCCAGAATATTATTTCAACATGTAATCAGTATTTTTAAAATTATAAAAGATATTTTACATTCTTATTTTCTTACAAAGTCTTTGATATCCAATGGGTATTTCACCTTCAGAGCACAGCTTACTTCAGATGAGCCATATTTCCAGTGCTCATGCCACAGGTGGCCAGTGTCTGCCTTAGGGGAAAGCGTGGATGTAGACTTTCTCCTGGTGTGTATGTGCACACGTGCATGTATGTATACAAATGTAGAAAATGCAAGTTTATTTTTTAAGGTGTCTATTACATTCTTATAAATGGGGGAAATGGATACCTACAAGCAGATATAAACAGGTAGAATCTAGAAATGAAATTAAACCAGCCCCTGTTGCAGCAGAGAGTGCCAGGAGGATAACCTGTGCTGGGCCTGGATTCCTTACAACCAGGGCCTGGGTGCTGCACGCACAGCTGTGCCAGCTGTGGAGGACTCACCTGTGCCCTTTTCTGGACATGGGCTAGTAGCACATTAGGAAGAATTTAAAGAAACTAAGTATGACCTGCCCTCAGTGCTGTGGGGCTGTCTCTCTCTGTGGGTCTGTGATAAAACATCCCTTTAGTCCAAAAAACATTTATATTCATATTACATTAAATAACTAATTTCTTTTCATTGCAAATTCTCTGGTATACAGAAATTTGACAGTTTGGTGAATGGCTGGACACATTAGAGATGTTTGTAAAGACTTTATTCCCAGTTTTCAATGAGATGTGCCTGCCTGGTAAGTCATTCCCAACTTGTTGAGTTATTTCTCCCTTTCTTTGATTTTTTAATAAACTGAATTTAACTTCTCTCCTAAAGTCCATAAAGTGATTAGCTACAGTTGGCTGGTTGTACTGTAATGCAAAGAGTTCACACATACGATGGCTCAACAAAGTGGGTGTTTATTTCTCACTCATGAGAAGTACAAACAAAGGGTTTCGGGATAGAGGTGGGAAAATCTCTGCTCTCTCCAATTAATTCTTTTTGTCTTAATCACAGTAACTTTTCCCCACCTTTGGCTCCCCAGGCCACCCAGGCAGTCATCTGCACTTCAGTCCCACAGGGAAGAGAAATCAGAGGATTGCATAGACATTTTTTATTGCCAGGCCTGGAAGTAATGTTCACTGCTTGTGTCCATGTTCCCCTGGACAAAGCTCAGTTACATGGTCCTACACACAATAATGGGAGGCAGAAAAACGTGGGCTAATTGTGTGTCACAGAGAAAAGAGAATGGCTTTTGGAGAATACACTGCCAGTCTCTGCCATATAATATTTCTGGCGTGTGTGAGTTCTCTGATGTGTGCTAAGGTGTGATTTCTGGCGAAAGGTTTTCCCACATTTATTACATTCATAGGGTTTTTCCCCAGTGTGAGTTCTCTGATGTGTGCTGAGGTGTGCCTTCATACAAAATGTTTTTCCACATTCATTACATTCATAGGGTTTTTCCCCAGTGTGAGTTCTCTGATGTGCACTGAGCTGTGCCTTTAGAAAAAACTTTTTTCCACATTCATTACATTCATATGGTTTCTCACCTGTGTGAGTTCTCTGATGCCTGCTGAGGTTTGACTGATAGCGAAAGGCTTTTCTACATTCATTACATTCAAAGGGTTTCTCACCTGTGTGAGTTCTCTGATGTATAGTGAGGTTTGACTTCTGGTAGAAGGTTTTCCTACATTCTCTACATTCATAGGGTTTGTCGCCTGTGTGAGTACCCTGATGCACCCTGAGTTTTGACTTCCGGCGAAAGGTTTTTCCACATTCATTACACTCATAGGGTTTCTCACCTGTGTGAATTCTGTAATGTATAACAAGAGCTGACTTTTGGCAGAAGGCCTTACCACATTCATTACATTCATAGGGTTTCTGACCTGTGTGTGTACCTTGATGCATCCTGAGTTTTGACTTTGAGCGAAAGGTTTTCCCACATTCATTACATGCATATGGTTTCTCACCTGTGTGAGTTCTCTGATGTATAGTGAGGTCTGACTTTTTATAGAAGGTTTTCCTACATTCATAACATTCATAGGGTTTCTCACCTGTGTGTGTTCTGTGATGTATAGTAAGGACTGACTTTTTGCAGAAGGTTTTTCCACATTCGTAACATTCATAGCATTTCCCCCCTGTGTGAATTCTCTGATGCACAGTAAGGACTGACTTCTGACAGAAAGACTTCTCACATTCATTACATGCATAGGCCTTCTCTCGTGTATGTGTTCTCTGATGTACTGTAAGGACTGAATTCTTTAAGATGTTCTCACATTCAATACCCTCATAGGATTCTTCTCCTGTATGTGTTTGCTGATGTTTAATGAAGTTAGAGTTTTTAAAGAAAGTTTTCCTCCCTACCTGAGTTATTATCTCTTGGGCAGTGACGTTCTCACATTCAATACCCTCATAGGATTCTTCTCCTGTATGTGTTTGCTGATGTTTAATGAGGTTAGAGTTTTTAAAGAAAGTTTTCCTCCCTACCTGAGTTATTATCTCTTGGGCAGTGAGAGCTGACTTGTCACAGCCTTTCCCATGTTCACTGTATTTACAAGAAGCCTCTCCCATATGAGCCCTCTTTTCCATTAGCAATATTGCCTCCCTGTTGGAGGCTTTCCCATGTCCATCATATTCAAAAGGCTGCTGCCCAGTTAGAATCTTGTGATGCTGACTAAAGTAGTCAGGACACCTGAGGGATTTCCCAGATATATTATGGGCATCAGGTTTCTCTCCAGCCTGCATCTCGTCAGGCTCACTAGAGAGAAGTGTGTTCTGACACACATAAAACTTGTCAGACCTCATTCCACTATTTATAACCAGACTTGAAATATGGTTTGAACTCAAATTAAATGTTTTTCCTAATTCAACTCTCTCCTCAGTTGATGTGTTGCTGTTGGTGATTACAACTTGCCACATATGCCTATGGTGACTTTCCTGGCTCCTCTCAAACAGGTCATCTATTTTCTGGACATCTGAAATGAGAAAAAAGGATAACCACATCAGGAACCCCACATAAGCACTGCTCATGGAATGTTCATGTAAAGGTAAAGAAGCATCTTCCTATCCTAGTGGCATAAGATTTTATGGAAACCAGCAAGGGGTATTGGTTTTATATGTTTTAAATTACATTAATAGTTTTTCTAATGTTAAATCATGTTTTTCTTCATTTCTTTAACTTTTATCTTTTTTAACTCATAAAGAAATATGTGGTAAAAATATTCATCTTACTGCCTAGATGTAGTTTTCAAGTAAGTGCTTATCATCTGCCATTTGTATTCCCTATTCTTCTTCTCTACCTAATTCTTCCAATAACAGGGGTGTGTCGAGCTGGTATTTTTCTCATTACTCTTGTTTGAAGGTGTCAGTGTTCTCCTGGACCCACTACCTGCGGGTGCAGGAGAGGACAATCTGTCTGTCACCTGACAGGTTTATGGCTTAGAGAAAGAATTGTTTACCTATTTGTTTATTTTTCGCTTTTTCCTGGGGAGTGGCCACAGGTCTCTGGGAGCGTTTCAATCCACAATCTTTTCTTCTTCATGCTAGACCAAGACAGGTTCCTGCAAATTTCTAACTTAACCTGACTTCCTCTGCTTCTCAGAAAGCTCCAGTCTACCACCCCGAGCACCATGCTCGTCTGAGGGATTTGGTTTTGCAACCACAGCTGAGTCCTCATCTTTGACAAGTGTATTTCTGACTCATTCTGAGATCAACAACCCTGGCATTCTCCCCCAATTCCTGGTACAAACACCCCTGCTAGATAACTCACTGCTTATGAGGGCTTTGTTTTGGTGTGTTGGAGTTTCAGCTGTCTCCTCCTTTCATAGAAAATGGAGCCTCCTGTGCATTTCTCATTCTCGTTGTTGTTTTAGACTGATGTCCACAAAGAGAAGGGGAAAAGACTAACTTCAGACTCCACTCCCAGACAGAAATCTGAGCCCTTCAATATGAAGCCCTTTGTTCACTTGGCTTTGGAACCCAGGATCTCCTGTTTCTCCTCCCAAGCGCAGGACCATGCCTGTCTACACTCCTATGTTGGGATGCTGTGGTACACAAGGCTCATGCCTAGACTTCTTTTCTCATTTCCTAATCAACTACCAAGGTGATCTCTGTAAGTATCACTATCAGCTTTAAGCTACCAATTTCCAAAAGTAATGTCAACTCTCGAATCTAGATTTAAAAAAAAACCTATGTCAAAACTGGAAAAGAATTAACTCAAACTGAAGCTATACCAAAATAACACTTAAAAATAATCCCACTAAAGCTGCCTTTTGTGACCATTCTTCCTAAAATATCACATTCCATTTTTCTCTCACTCTGGTAAAATGTTCCTCATGGTTCTCATCCAGCTACTAAACATACGTGATTTTCTTTGTTCTTTCTCATCGGTATGTAAACTCTATGAAAGATGGACATCATTCTGATCACTGCTGTTGTATGTATAAAATTGTCAGCACTTAAAACCTGCTGAATTAAGAGGTTCTGAAAGAAGAATTAAATGTATAAATACATGTCTAAAAAACCAGTTCATTAAAATAGAGAACAGAGGGCAACTGAGAATATTGAGAAAGTGAATAGTAGAGAAATATGTCTATAAAAAGAGGAAGACAGGGATTCAATTTTGAGTAAATATAAGAAAATATTCAGCGAAATAAAAGGAGGGACATGTGTGCGAGAGCCCTCCTTGCAGACTGTGTAATGCACTTGGCTGATGAATGCAGACCAGCTGTCCTCAGGTCTAGGAAATGGGGGAGGAAATCAGTGTAACTGAACATGGCCCACATCTGCGGGGCTCCACTCTTCCCAGCCTCCCTGCCCACTATGCAATTACTGACCTGGGAGGCTCTGGTTTGGGGATTCTTCTACTGTCCATGGCTCTGCTCCCTGCTCCAGCTTGAAGATCACCTCAGGTTTGGTGAAGCAGTGCCCTGTTAATGAGAGATAATGTAGGATTTTGCCAAACTGCTAAGTCACGTCCTTTAAAGAACAAGAACTTGGCCTCAGGAATGAAGGGGCTAATTTTCACCTTTTGTTAGAGAGGGGTGACACATTCCTTGTGGACTGGAATCTTACACCTACACAGCATTAAACCTTAGATGTGGTCATATATTTACTAACAAAGTAGAAAGCACTTGCTCCTGGGAGTTACTGTGATTTTTTTGCTCACCCAATGACACCAGGTTGCTGTAGGTCTCCAGCATCACATCCCTGTACAGGATCCTCTGAGTATCGTCCAGGTCCTGCCACTCCTCCCAGGTAAAGTCCACCACCAAGTCTTCAAATGACACCAACCCCTGTAACAGCACATTTCTCCTCAACTCAAGTCACCAGCCCTGGGTCACAAGAACAGGAATCTGGGAGTTCACTCTTCTGTGTGTGCGTGTGTCTTATGGATCTTACACAGATGTAGCTTCTTGTACTCTATAAGGAGGGAGAAAGAAACATCACAGTAGAAATATCCTGCCACTGTAATGATTTATTAATTCCTTACACTACTATTACAAATCTTACATTATAGATCTAGGACCATACTTGTTTCTAGGGATAGACATATGAATATTTTGTGAAATATTTTTTGTGAAAGTATCAATTTAGACCATGAAGCCCAGTGTTCCCTAATCAGGGTAGACACAAAGAAAAGTACACAAATCACAGTCAAACTGCTGAAATTTAAAGTTAAAGACTCTTGAAAGCAGACAGAGAAAAACAGCAAATGGGTGGTGGTGTTCAACCACATAGAAATGATGGCTGACTTCTCATCAAAAACAAGGGAAGGACATCTTTAAAGTGCTGGTATAAAATATTCTTCTTCTCTCAATTCTATATCCAGTGAAACTATCCTTGTGAAGTTGAAATAAACACATTTTCAAATAAACAAAAAACGAGATAATTGATTAGCAGTAAGTCTACACTTTTTATAAAAATGCTAAGAGAAATTCTCCAGACTGAAAGAAAATGACAGCAGATTGTGATTGTAACTTAGATCTACAGGAAAGAATGGGTCTCCAGAAATGATAAATGTGTAGGTAAAATTTAAAAACTACAGTTGACCCTCAAACAACACAGGGGTTAGGGACACAGACCTGCTGTGCAGTTGAAAATCCACCTATAACTTTTCCCCATGATCAGGCAGCTGAACTAGTGAGTATGTAGGCAGGTTCTGCATGCACAGGTTCCATATCCGTGGATTCAAACAACCACAGATCAAAGAAGAATCTGAGTGCAAGTGGACTTGTGCAGTTCAGACCTGTGTTGTTCAAGGGTTTGCTGTGTGTGTATATATATCATATTAAGTATTAATATTCTCTTAATTTCTCTAAAATAGATATTCTTATTTAAGCAAAAATTATAGCAGCATATGTAGGATTAACAGTATATATGGATGAAATATGTAAATATATACATATCTGAGGGGTCTTCAAAGAATTCATAGGATTCATATTACCTTTTAATTCCGTTTTTCCATGAACTTTTTGAAGTGTAGGATATTAAAATATAACTACAGTATTGAAAGATTCCTATATTTTGTGTGAAGCAGTACAAAACCAGTTTTAAGTATATTGTTATAAATTAAGGATCCATATTGTAATGGGATATTTCCATATTATAATATGCAGCCTTAATGTATCACAATAAATTTAAATACAATATTAAAAATTAATGCAAAAAGGTATAGCTAAAAGGCCAACAGATTAGGCAATCAACAGATTAGGCAATCATATCAGCACAATAGTGGACTAGGAAGCTCCAGGTCCTTGTACCCCCATGAAGATAAGAGTTAACAGCAACACATGGACCAATAAATACCTTTGTAAGAAGTCTAGAAACATGTTAAGAAGTTGCAGGACAAAAAAAAATGACTAACAAAGAAAAAACGGCACCAAAAATGGTACCAAAAGTCATGTTTTGCTTGCCCACTCCCCTCCCCATATCTGGGGTAGCAAAGTACAATTTGGAGGACAACCTCCCAATTTCTGGTTCCTCCCTCAGGATGTAAAAACAAAGTGAAACAATTATTCAATATCTGCCTTTTCCACGGGCTGGAAGGACTGGTTTCTGTCTTGCCTGCCTCAGCATGCTGATGGGAAGAGAGCTTTAGTTGGGATACCAGCTTGGAGGCCACTGAAAAGAGAGGCAAGTGCTGCAGCGAGACACATCTCTAGAAAAGGTTTGTGAGGCCTCATAATCTATAGCCTGAGAGAGGAGGCTGTTTTTCCAAAAGCCCAAATATCAACAAAAGATCATAAGGCATACACAGAAATAGGAAAACAAGGCCCAGAAAAGAAACAAAATAAATCTCCAGATTTAAACTAAATGTCTCTAAAGAAATGCATATTTCTGTCTTAAAAATACTTAGCTTATGAACAACAAAAATAGACAACTAGACAAAATAAGGAAAATGACTGCACAAAGTGAGAATATCAACAAAGAGACAAAGTATAATAAAAGTAAAGTAAAATAAAAAGATTGAGCTAGAAATGCAGTAACTTAACTGAAATATACACTAGAGGGGTTAACACTTGACTTGATCAGGCAGAAAAAAGACGCAGCATACATGAAGAGGGGTCATTTGAAGTTATATAGTAAGAGAAATGTTAAAAAAATAAATGAAGAAAACTGAAGAGAGTATAAAGAACTTATGAAACACTGTCAAGTGGACAAATAGATGCATTATAGTAGTTCCAGAGAGAGGAAAATGAGCAGAGAGCATCTTTGAAAAAATAAGGGCTTAAACTTTCCAATATCTTAAGAAATAAATGGATACACAAATTCAAGAAGCCCAACAAACTCCAACTAGGATGAATACAAAGATGCCCACCTAAAACTAATCAAACTGTCAAAAGTTAAAGGTTAAACTTTCCAATATCTTAAGAAATAAATGGATACACAAATTCAAGAAGCCCAACAAACTCTAACTAGGATGAATACAAAGATGCCCACCTAAAACTAATCAAACTGTCAAAAGTTAAAGACAAAGACAGAATCTTGAAAGCAGCAAGAGAAAAATGACTCCTCATATACAAGGGAGCTTCTAAACAATTATAAACAATCTCAGCAGAAACCTTGTAGGCCAGAAGGCAGTGAGATAATATATTGAAAGTACTTAACGACAACAAAAAAAACCTCAACCAAGAATACTGTATCAGCAAAAATGTCCTTCAAAAATGAGACAAATTGGGGCTGGCCTGGTGGCGCACTGCTACAGTGCGCCGCTTGGGAGCGAGGCGGCGCTCACGCCGAGGGTTCGGATCCCACATACGGACCGGCTCCCGCTCACTGGCTGAGCGAGGCGCGGGGGGCACGCCGGGGGTTGCAATCCCCGTGCCGGTCCCCGG
>NW_007734727.1:45016-53483 GCF_000696425.1 Galeopterus variegatus | reverse complement strand
GGTTGCGATCCTGTTGCCAGTCCTGGTCCGGTACGGGCGCAACACTGAGGGTTGCGATCCGTTGCCGGACACGAAAAAAAAAAATGAGACAAATTAAGCCTTTCCTAGATAAACAAAAGCTGAGGGAGTTAATTACCTCTAGAACTGGCCCATAGAAATGCTAAAGGTAATCCTTTAAGGTGAAATGAAGTATGCTAGGCGCAATCAGATGCCACATGAAAACACAAAGGTCTCTGGTAAAGGTAAACATACAGACAAATATAGAAACATGGATTATTGTAATTTTGGTTAATAAATTCACTCTTAATTTAAAAAGGAAAATGTAAAAATCTACAAGTCTGGGTTGCGATCCGTTGCCGGACACGGAAAAAGACAAAAGACAAAAAAAATAAAAAATAAAAAAAAAAATAACACAGTGAGGGGCAGAGCTGTAAAGGTATGTTAATGGTTACACAATATATATAGATGTAATTTGGGACATTAATAACACAGTGAGGGGCAGAGCTGTAAAGGAGCTTTTATATGTGATTGAATTAATTTATTAGTTTAAAACAGGTGGTTATAACTTTAAGATATTTTATATAATACCTGTGGTCCTCACAAAGAAAATACCTATAGAGCATACACAAAAGGAAATGAGAAGAGAATCAAAGTCCCACTTCAAAAAATCAACTAAACACAAAGGAAGACAATAAGAGGAAAGGAGAGACAAACAAGCTGCAAGACACATACCAAAAACAACTAACAAAAGGCAATAGTTATAAATATCAGTCCCTAGAAGTACTACTTTAAATGTAAATAGATTAAACCCCCCTAGTCAAAAGACACAGATTGGCTAACTGGGTACTAAGTCAGGATTCAACTACCGTAATGAGCTGTAGTTATGTGGCTCACATATGATGTTTCAGTCGATGACAGACTGCAGATACGAGATGGTGGCCCTATAAGATTGCATTGATGCTAAAAAATTCCCATTATAACATCATAGTGCAGTACATTACTCGTGTTTGTAGTGACGCTGGTGTAAGCAAACTTACTGCTCTGCCAGTCATGTCAAAGTATACCCCATACTACTACATACAGTACATAATACCTGATAATGATAGTAAATGACTGTTACTGGTTTATGTATTTACTATACTACACTTTTGGTCATTACTTTAAGTGTACTTTTTGATTTACAAGAAAAAAATAGTAAACTGTAAAATAGCCTCCTCAGGCAGGTCCTTCAGAAAGAATTGTTATAAGAGATAACAGCTCCATTCATGGTACTACCCCTGAAAACATTCCAGTGAGACAAGATGTGGAGGTAGAAAACAGTGGTACTTATGATCCTGACCCTGTGTAGGCCTAGGCTATATGTGTTTGTCTTAGTTCTTAACAAAAAATTTTTAAAAACAAAAGAAATATTTTAAATATAGAAAGATACTTATAGAATAAGGATATAAAGAAAGAAAATATTTTTGTACAGATGTGCTATATGTTTGTGTGTTAAGCTAAGTATTATCACAAAAGAGTCAAAAACTAAAAAAACTTAAAAGTTTATAAAGTAAACATGTTATAGTAAAAATGCTAAGGTTAATTTATTAAAGAAAGTGTTTATAAGTAGTGTGCAGTAATGTCCTAGGCCTTTACATTCACTCACTGACTCACCCAAAGCAATTTCCATTCCTGCAAGCTCCATTTATGGTTAGTGCCATATAGGAGTACAATTTTTATTTTTCATACCATATTTTTACTGTACCTTTTCTATGTGTAGATAGACAAATACTTACCATTGTGTCACAATTATCTACAGTATTCAGGACAGTAACATGCTGTACAGGCTTGTAGCCTGGGAGCAATAGGCTATTTTTGTGTTTGTGTAAATATATTCTATAATGTTTGCACAACAAAACCACTTAACAACATATTTCTCAGAATGTATCCCGATCATTAAGCAATGCATGACTGTACATGCTATCTGTAAGTGACTCAGTTCAAATCTAAAGACAAACATAGGCTGAGAGTGAAAAGATGGGAAAAGTATTCCATGCAAATGGTAACCAAAAGAGATCAGTGGTGGCTATGTTAGTATCAGACAAAATAGGCTTTGAGTCAAAACCTATTATAAGAACCAAAAAAGGACATTATGTAAAGATAAAAGGGTCAATTCACCAAGAAGATATAACAATTATAAATACATATGCATCAATCATAATGGCTACTAAAGATATGAAACACTGACAAAAATGAAAGGAGAAATAGATAGCAATCCAAAGTAGTAGGAGACTTCAATAACTCACATCCAATAATGAATAAAACAATCAGATATAAGATCACTAAGAAAAACAGGATTTGAAAAACACCATAGAACCAATTGAACCCAGAGACATATACAGAACACTCCACACAACAGCAGTCCACCACTTTCTCAAGTGCACATGAAACATTCTTCAGGACAAATGACATGTTAGGCCACAAAACAATCCTTATATTTAAAAAGACTGATATCATAGAGAATATTTTCTGATTACAACTGACTGAAAATATAAATCTTGAAACTCCACAAATATGGAGAAATTTTAAAAACATTCTTAAACAACAAATGAATCAGAGAAGAAATGAGAAGGAGATTAGAAAATACCTTGACAGGAAGAGAAACAATCAGTAAAGTAAAAAGGCAACACTCTGGAATGGGAGAAAATATTGGCAATTTGATTATCTGATTAAAGACTAATATCCAAAAATATAAAGAACTCCTACATCTCAACAGCCAAAAAAAAAAAAACAAAAAAAACAAAGATCAAGCCCCCATCTCCAAAAACTGAAAACAAATAACCCAATTGAAAAACGGACTAAAGAACAAAACAGACATTTCTCCAAAGACAACATACAAAGGGTCAAGAGTTATATGACAAGGTGTTCAACATCACTAATTATCAAAGAAATGCAAATCAAAACCAAAATGAGGTATCACCTCAAACCTGTTAGGATGGCTACTATCAAAAAGACAATAGATAACAAGTGTTGGCAAGGGTGTGGCGAAAAAGAAACACTTGCACACTGCTGGTGGGAATGTAAATTGGTACAGACACTATAAAAGTATGGTGGTTCCTCAAAATACTAAAAATAGAATTACCATATGATCCACAAATCCCACTTTTGGGTATATATCCCACCCAAAATTGACATCAGTATCTCGAGGAGATATCTTCATTCCTGTGTCACTACAGCATTATTCACAAAGGCCAAAACATGAAACAACCTAAATCTCCATCAGCAGATGAATGGATAAAACATAGTATATACATGCAAAGGAATGTTATCTAGCCTTAAAAAAGGAGGGAATCATGCTATTTGTGACAACACGGATGTAACTAAAGGACATTATGCTAAGTGAAATGAGCCAGACCTGAATAAGTACTATATGATCCCACTTATATCTGGGATCTAAGATAGTCAAACTTATGGAAGCACAGAGGAGAATGGTGGTTACCAGAGCCTGAGGGAAAGGGGAGTCAGGGAGGTGTTGGTAAAGGGTTTCATTTATGTATTATGAAAAAGTTCTAGATATCTACTCCACAGCATATTGCATGAAGCTAACAATACTGTTTTATATACTTAAAAATTTGTTAAGATGGTAGATCTTAAATGAAATGGTCTTATCAAAAAAGAAGGGGCAAGAAAAGGGAAACTTTTGGAGGTGATATTTATGTTATTGTTTGTCGTGATAATTCCATGGGCATATACTTATACCCAAAGTCATCAAAGTGTATATTACACCTTGTATATGTTAAATATGTACAATTTTTGTATGTCAATCATACAAACTTTTCACAATTTTTCTAAAAATTTTATAAGCTCACCCAGCAAGTATAGTAAACTTGACAGCCTCGAATGTCTCCTCTCAAAAATTGCTCTTCCCCAATGGCAAAGACTGCCCCATCAGGTTGCAGTCAGTAGATTCCTCCATGGGGTGATGAGTGCCAAGGCCCTCAGGGAGATATGCTACCTACACTAACCACATTTGCATATTTGCTCCTGAGCCTGGAATCTTAGCTTTCTTTCCCTGACAGCTGCCTCTGGAGAGGGACACCCTCAGCCCACATCACCGTGGCCCAGCCACCACCTGGGCTGGAGGGATGTGTACAGTTTTTCTCTAGTCCCAAATAATGAGTAAATTTCACAGAAAATAATAATAATTTTTGCAAAAATTTCCAACTCAGCATATGTTTATTTTATTATTAAAACTTATGGGCCGGCCCGGTGGCGCACTGCTACAGTGCACCGCTTGGGAAGTGCGGTGGCGCTCCCGCCGAGGGTTCGGATCCCACATACAGACTGGCCGCTCACTGGCTGAGCGAGGTGCGGGCGCAACACCGAGGGTTGCGATTCCGTTGCCGGTCCCGGTCCGGTACAGGTGCGACACTGAGGGTTGCGATCCGTTGCCGGTCACGAAAAAAGACAAAAAGAAAAACTTATCTTTAATTCTAGGCTACTGTGTCAATACACTGAGATGACCATATTTTCTGAATGAGAATACATATAAATAGGTCTGAATACTTTCCCTAAAGTTTAAATTTGTGTGAAGATATTTTCAATATTACAGTTATTGAATTACAATTCTTTATGTGTTTCATTAATCACCTTTATGACAAGAAAATTACACTGCCCTGGTATTTAAAAAAAAAATCTTGAGGGGCCAGCCCGTGGCTCACTTGGGAGAGTGCGGTGCTGATAACACCAAGGCCATGGGTTCGGATCCCTATATAGGGATGGCCGGTTAGCTCACTTGGTAGAGCATGGTACTGACTACACCAAGTCAAGGGTCAAGATCCCCTTACCGGTCATCTTTAAAAAAAAAAGAATCTTGAGATGAATGAAAATGAAGATACAACATACCAAAATTCATGGGATGCAGTGAAAGCAGTGCTAAGAGGGAAAGTTATAGCTTCAGATGCTCAAACGAAACTGAAGAAAGATCTCAAATCAACAACCTAACATTACACTTCAAGGAACTAGAAAAAGAACACACTAATGACAAACCAAGCAGGAAGAAATCTTAAAGATTAGAGTATAGATTAACAAAATAGAAAGAACAGAGAAAACCCAACACTAAGAGTTAGTTTTTCAAAAGATCAATAAAATTGACAAACTCTTATTTAGCTCACTTGGTAGAGCATGGTACTGACTACACCAAGTCAAGGGTCAAGATCCCCTTACCAGTCATCTTTAAAAAAAAAAGAATCTTGAGATGAATGAAAATGAAGATACAACATACCAAAACTCATGGGATGCAGTGAAAGCAGTGCTAAGAGGGAAAGTTATAGCTTCAGATGCTCAAACGAAACTGAAGAAAGATCTCAAATCAACAACCTAACATTACACTGTTCAAGGAACTAGAAAAAGAACACACTAATGACAAACCAAGCAGGAAGAAATCTTAAAGATTAGAGTACAGATTAACAAAATAGAAAGAACAGAGAAAACCCAACACTAAGAGTTAGTTTTTCAAAAGATCAATAAAATTGACAAACTCTTAGCAAGAGGAACATAAAAAAGAAAGAGACAGAGAGAAGTCTCAAATGCTAAAATCAGAAATGTAAGAAGTAACATTATATTCAAAGCCATGGATTATAAAAGAATATGAGTATTGTATGCCCAAAATTGCATAACATAGATAAAATTATTCATTCCGGGAGCTGGCCAATTAGCTCAGTTGGTTAGAGGGCAATGTTATAACACCAAGGTCAAAGGTTCAGAGCCCCACAATGGCCAGCCAACAAAACAAAAAACAAAAACAAAAATTAATTCCTAAAAAAATTAATAATTTCTAAAACCAAACCAGCTACCGTACTGAATCATAAAGGAGTAAAAAATATGAAGAATATTGTAACCTAGTAAGGAGTTAACCAGTAATCGAAAACCTCCAAAGAAATCCCAGATTTAGATGACTTCAATGGAGAATTCCCCCCAACATTTCAAAAACCAATCTTCCTTAGCTATTATAAAAAGAACTGTAGAGGAAGGAACACTACTAAACTCATTCCAATAAGTCAGCATTACCCTGATACCAAAAATAAATGAACACCCTTCATAAGAAAAGCACTCAACTAAGAATAGATGGAAACAACCTCAGCATAATAAATGCCATCTATGAAAGGTCATCATACTCAATGGTGAATGTTTTAGTCCATTTTGTTTTGCTATAACAGAAATACCTGAGACTGGGTAATTTATAAAGAACAGAGGTTTATTTGGCTTATGATTCTGGGACAGCTGCATCTGGCACAGGCCTCAGGCTGCTCTACTCATGACGGAAAGTGGCAGGCAGCAGGCAGGTACAAGCAGATCACATGGCGAGAGGAAGGAAGAGAGCAAGCAAGAGAGAGAGAGAGAGAGAGAGAGAGGAGGTGCCAGGGTCTTTTTAAACAACCAGCTCTTGTAGGAAGTAACAGCGAGAACTCACTCATTAACCCCCCTCCCCCAGGGAGAGCATTAATCCATTCATGAGGGATCTGCCCCCATGACTCAATCAGTTTCCAACACTGCCACACTGGGGATCAAATTTCCACATGAGTTTTGGAAAGGACAACACATCCAAACTCCATCAGTGAAAGACTAAAACTTGTACTGTAAGATCACATAAGGTTGCCTGCTCTGGCCACTTCTATCTGCCAGAGTACTGGATGTCTTGTCCAGAGCAATTAGGCAAGAAAAAGAATCAAAAAGCATCCAAATTGGAAAAGAAGAATTAAAATTACCTCTGTTCAAAGACAACATATGTTCCATGTAGAAAACCCTAAGGATTCCAAAAAAGTAATTAATGGAACAACGTAAAGAGTCAGGAAGAATACAGATCTGAATGACAACATCCTGACCTAACTGATATTTATAAAGCACAATGTGAAGCACTCACCAAGACAGGCCATATGTTGAGCTATAAAAGAAGTCTCAAGACTGAAATCTTATGAAGTATGTTTTCTGACCAGAATGGAATTGAGTTAGAAACCAACAATGGAAAGGTATCCAGAGAAGCCTCAAATACTTGAAAATTAAATAATATACTTCAAATAACTTGTGAGTCGAAGTAGAACTCACAAAAGAAACGATTTTGGATAAATATACTGTAACAATGACATTTCTGGAAGATTAAAGGTGGCCCCAACTTCTTTTCTACTCCTTCCTCTGTGCTGGAAACTAATTCCCCTTGGACCTTGCCTTGCTTGGCCTTAGTGGCTTGTTTGGCCAATGAAACATGGCAAAGGTGGTACTTGGGGATTTCAAAGGCAAAGCTGTAAGAGGTCATACAGCTTCACTACTTGATCTTGCAAAGCTAACTTTGGGAAAAGCTAGAAACTGTGTAGGAAGTCCAACTGCCCTGAGACCACCCTGCTGGAGAACCACATGGAAAGACCATGAGTAAGTATGCTCACTGACAGCCCCCCAAAGAGTCTTCAGCAGCACCCACTGCCAAGCACCAATGAGCCTTCTTGGACCATCTCAGCTGTGCTTTCACATGATCCATCCCAGCTGCTACCTTACGGCACCTGTGTGTGAGATAAGCCAGCAAGAGAAATGCTTCAACCCACAGAACGAGAGATGGAATAATTTGTTTTAAGCTTCCACGTCTTGAGTGGTTTTTTAAGCAGAATAGATAACTGGAACAGAATTTGGCACCCAGAAATGGGGTGCTGTGTTAATAAAAAGCTACATGTTGCTTTGGCTGTGAGACCAGCTAGAAGCTGGACCTCAAGGAGACCATTAATGCAGACTATGAAAGAAAGTGGGCCGAGATGCCGGGTACCGTTCAAGCTTTATTAAAGAAAGAAATCTGCCGGGCTGTACTTAAAATGGAGGACAGCCTGGGGCTGCCCTGAAAATGGGGGACAGCACCAGGTGTGGGGGTGGTAGAGCTTACATAGATATGTTGGCGCCAAGAGCTGGGTGATGTAATTCTGGGGTGGGGATTGAGTTAGGTCATGGGAATGGAGAGTTCTGCGCATGCAGAAATGTCGAAAGTTTCATTTTCTCTGAAACCATGAGGCTTCTTGTAAAAGAGAATGAGGGAAGGGAGGAGAGGAGGTGGATGGCACCATTTTGTACTTGGGCTTGCCTAAAATGGCACTGGTTGTGTTGCAGATCTATTAGGCTAGAAGGGCATAAAGACACTTGGTGAGCCTGAAGGACAGTGAGGAAATCTCACTGGAAACTGGAGAAAAAGATGTATGGGTATGAGCTTAGCAATATTCCGGGTCTGACATCAGTGACTCCATTTTGATCTGCTGACTCCATATTGACATATTGATGAACTTCGAGACTCACAACATCTGCACTTCCCAAAATACACAACACATGGAAACTAACCTAATCTTTAAGGGTACTCTGTATGTAGCTTTTCGTTGAACACTGATGCAAATGCCCTGTTTTACTAATGATTAAAGACTTTTTTTTTTTTTTTTTTTTTTTTTTTTTTGACCGGCAA
>NW_007734727.1:42667-44991 GCF_000696425.1 Galeopterus variegatus | reverse complement strand
TCTAATGATTAAAGGCTTTTTTTTTTTTTTTTTGTCTTTTTTCGTGACCGGCAACGGATCGCAACCCTCGGTGTTGCGCCCGCTCCTCGCTCAGCCAGTGAGCGGCCAGTCTGTATGTGGGATCCGAACCCTCGGCCGGAGTGCCGCCGCACCCCCAAGCGACTCACTGTAGCAGTGCGCCACCGGACCGGCCCCGATTAAAGACTTCTTTAACTAACCAATAAAAATAATTCTGATGAACAATTTATATAATCCAAACAAATTTCCCGTAAATGTAAGCTCCCTTGCCCCTCTCAGGTGGTAGAGTGTCTTGACTGCTGCCCAGGCTTCAATCCCTAATCCTGATTAAATGCTTTATTTTGCTCTAAACTATTGGTTTTCTCTTTTAGTGTTAACATGGATTATGAACTGGAGGTCAGTCAGCAACATCATTGCCTGCAACAACATGATAAATTGAAAGGGTATCTCATCATCTCAGGGGTCTGCCTAAGAAGGTTTCTGGGAATAATGTAGAAAGTGCTACCTTGCTTCCTCTCTTTGTTGTTGAGATAATATGAGAGGAGAGAGATGAATTAAAGAACGATGTTCAATTTTCAAAAAGAATTTAAAGGAAATTCTTTAATTATATTATAAAAATAAATAATTTAGAGAAAATTCTTTATGTATCTTATAAAAATAAAGAAGCCAGGATTTGCTGGGTTTGAAATAAAACTGTGGAGGTAGAGATAACCCCCAACCTTTTTGGTAAACAAAACAAGGTGCTTAAGACCTTCCATTCGCCAGAAGATTAGGACTTTCCGCTGCCAGGGGGAAGGGACTTTCCAAAGAGCCCAAAGTTCACCCTGTTCCAGGAAGGGAGTATGCTCACCTGATTACCTTATCTTTGGACACCAAGGGAGGAAAGAGGAGGGGTGGACCGTTGGTCAATACCTCAGTCCTTCCTTTGCCCGCCAAAAGCTAAAAGCCCAATGGTTTTAAAAATTGCTTAAAGTGGCCAATAAACGGCATACAACCCAGCCTGTTACCAAAGCCTAACTACCAAACTGTATAAAAGATGCTGAGTTAAAAGCTCGGGGCCGCTCCTGTCCTGAAAACGGGGCAACCTTCAGCATGTTGAAAATAAAAACCTCTTGCGTTATTGCATTGAACTCTGTCTCCTGGTCTTTGTGAGATGAGCCTTCCCAGCAAGTAAGATTCACGCTTTTGGGCCAGTCTTACAAAATGGCGCCGTCCACTTCCTCCCCTTCCCTCCCCCATTCTCTTTTACAAGAAGCCTCATGGTTTCGGAGAAAGCGAAACTTTCAGCATTTCCGTGTGCACAGAGAACTCTCCATTCCCATAACCTAATTCAATCCCCACCCCGGAATTACATCACCCAGCTCTTGGTGCCAACACACCAATATAAGCCCCCCCCCACCCTAGGTTAGCTGCTGTCTTCCATTTTGAAAGCAGCCCCGGGCTGCCCCCCGCCACTTTCAGTGTCACCCGGCAGATTCTTTTCCTTTAATAAAGCTTGAATGGTACCCGGCATCTTGGCTCACTTTCTTTCAGAATCAAACTCAGAGTTTTAGTAAAAAAGACAAAAGAGCAAAAAGATTTTCAGCATTCTAAAGGTCTTAGGATATGCCTCATACCTAGTCCCAGTTAAACAAGAGGGCTTCTCAAGGTACTGTCCCAGAGCAGCCTCAGGCAAAGGGAGGCCAGAGAACAGTCTGACTCAAAGAGTGTGTGGGGTGGCTTTTGTCTAATGGATTTTAGTACACAGAAAGCCTACACTTTAAAGAGGTGATTACACTGAATCATTTCTTGTATCTGTAGGGACCCCATGGGCACCTGAACAGGGACACACCCTAGCAATATGGCACCCTTCCGGGTTCTTCTCTGCAGTAAACAAGCCCACCCGCGCCAAACCTCAGCCAGTCACAGGTCAAGGCTCACCTCCTGCCCAGCCCCGTCCAATCAGCTACCGCCCCGTCCACCCCCTATCCAACCCCAGAACACAGCTCCCTATAAATGTACACGCAGTCCTTGAATAAAGCGGAACTTCTCTGGCGAACTGTCGCCTTATCAGCTTGGGTCCGTCCGCCCTTTCATATGGTGCCGAAACCCGGGAGGAGTTCACCCAGCGCCAGGGGACTCCTTCCTCGGACTTCCCCGGACCCCTCCGCGACCCCCCCGGGACTGATGGTCTGCCCTAGTCCATTTTCTCCGGCTCTGGCTTCCTTCACCCACCACCGGCTCATCCGTTAGGTAAGCCCCCTTTTCTTTTTGTCAGGCTTGTAGATTATTTAAACCTTCACCCTAATCACATTCCCCCGGCCCCG
>NW_007734727.1:40808-42344 GCF_000696425.1 Galeopterus variegatus | reverse complement strand
CTGTTAGCCCAGGTCTCGCGTGATTCCTTTGTCTGTGCATCCCTACATTTTGGTGCCGAAACCCGGAGAGGAGTTTACCCTGCGACAGGGGACTCCTTCCTCGGACCTCCTCGGACTCCTCCGCGACCCCCCGGGACTGATGGTCTGCCCTAGTCCATTTTCTCCGGCTCTGGCTTCCTTCACCCACCACCGGCTCATCCGTTAGGTAAGCCCCCTTTTCTTTTTGTCAGGCTTGTAGATTATTTAAACCTTCACCCTAATCACATTCCCCCGGCCCCGACATTGATACATTCCCAGCCCCGGAGGCTGAACCTCCCATTCCTCCCTCTCTCTTTCTCTCACTCCTTTTAACCTTCCTCCTTCCTGGGTTCATCCTTGAACCCATCTAACCTTCCTCCTACTGGGTCCAGGACCCGCCGTCCGTCAAACCCTAACGCGTTAGGTCCCTCTGGCTTCTGGCACAGTTGCCTAAGGGTAGCGTGGGTCTAGGTGACAACCTACACCCCCTTCCCTCCTGGGTTCCTGGAACGCATCTCCTGAGAACGGCACGACTCATTGGGGACGCCCTCTGAGCTCTGTCCCTCTCATCCGGCCAGAGGGCTCATACTAATCCTCCTCCTTTTAAAACTTATCTGCTCTCTCTAATCCTCTTTGGAATGG
Source organism: Galeopterus variegatus (assembly GCF_000696425.1). NCBI lineage: Eukaryota > Metazoa > Chordata > Mammalia > Dermoptera > Cynocephalidae > Galeopterus > Galeopterus variegatus. The sequence continues at coordinate 41,684 of NW_007734727.1, read as the reverse complement.
GAGCTTCTGCCTCCTCCCTCCGGGGTGATTCACCCTTACAATGTCTCTTAAACAACCTTACCACCCTATCCCTCAAGCCTGACATTAAACCCAAACTCCTCACTAAATTTTACACACAAAATTGGCCTTATTATCCCTTAGATAACCAAAATAAGTGGTCCCGTGAGGGTACACTTGATCCCGACATTCTCCGGGACCTATTTAATTACTGCCAGTGCCAGAGAAAATGGAAGGAGATTCCCTTCTTCTTTCTGCCTACTTGCCCTCAACTGTTCCCCCTCTCAGGTTCTAAACCCCCTCTATCCTCCACGCCTCCACCATCTAACCTCCTCCGCACAGGTCTCCTTCTCCTGTAACTTCCTCTGCTCCCCAACCCCCTCAGTTAACTCCGCTCCATCTGCCTCCTGTGCCCGGCCGGCCGGCCGGCCAATAAACATCCCTGGTCTCCGGGGCAGCCGCTGCGGGGTGAGGGGCCAACTAGTCAGCCTGTTCTCCCTCCTGCCTCTTTCTCCCCTGTTTCTTCCAGCCCTGATTCGCCACCATTTCCTGTCCCCCACCCCCCACAGGCAGCTCCGCTGCCATCTTCTTTTCCTCCGTTGCCATCTTTTGTCCAGCCATTTTCTAGCCCCACCTCTCCGCCGTCTTGTTCCCTGCCAACTCCTATTTCACCTGCCCCGGAGCCTTCCTTTAGTCCCCCTGTAACTCGTTCCCAGGGACTCCTCCCTTCCTCTCCCATTGCTCCTCTCCACAAAGTAGCTGGTGCTGAGGGGGTCGTAAGGGTACACGTTCCCTTTTCATTAGCCAATCTCACCCAGCTAGAAAGGAGATTGGGGTCCTACACGACCGGCCCCTCTACTTACAGTAAAGAATTCCAAT
>NW_007734727.1:38546-39586 GCF_000696425.1 Galeopterus variegatus | reverse complement strand
CTTCCCACCCACAGTCAACCCTCCTACAGTATGTGGATGACCTTTTGCTCCGTAGTCCCTCGTGGGAACAATCACAGGTTGACACCACTTCCCTTCTTAATTTCCTGGCAGACAGAGGGTATCACATTTCACCTTCTAAGGCTCAAATATCCCTTACTAAAGTCACTTATCTAGGATTTGAATTATCCCCTTCTCAAAAGGCCATCACCCTTAATAGGAAGGAGCTTTTAAGGTCCCTCCCTATTCCAAAAACTAAGGCAGAAATTCTATCCTCCTTAGGCCTAGCGGGGTATTTTAGAGCATGGATCCCAAATTACTCTTTATTGGCCCGCCCACTATATGCCCTTGCAAAAGGAGACCAAAATGAACCCCTATCATCTTCACCAGATAAATCATTCCAAAAACTCCGCCAGGCTCTGGTCGTGGCCCCTGCTTTACACCTGCCTGACCTCACTAAACCCTTCTCCCTTTACGTACATGAAAGGGACGGACAAGCCCTGAGTGTGCTAGGACAAACATGTGGCCCCTCCTTCGCCCCAGTGGCATACTTGTCCAAACAACTAGATCCCACTGTCCGGGGCTGGGCTCCCTGCCTTCGTGCCCTGGCTGCTGGACATCTACTACAGAAAGAAGCTTATAAGTTAACATTTGGTGCACCCTTAACCATACTCTCGCCTCACCATCTAAAGGACCTCCTCACCTACAAAACTCTACACTCCCTTTCCCCATCTAGGCTTTTAGGCCTGCTGTCCTCCTTCCTAGAAAATCCTGATATTACCTTTCTCCCGTGTTCGCCTCTAAATCCTGCTACTCTTCTCCCTATTCCCTATCCGCTCAACACCCCGGTCCATGACTGTCTGGAAGTCCTTCAAAATTTCATTCCTTGTCACTCCATTTCCGAAGGCCCTCTGCCTGAGGCTGATTACACCTGCTTCACGGATGGGTCCTTGTTCAGGAGTGGGTCCAAACATTAGGCAGACTATGCTGTGGTTTCTTTTAACTCAATTATAGAAGCTCAGCCATTACCACCCGGTACCACT
>NW_007734727.1:35758-36407 GCF_000696425.1 Galeopterus variegatus | reverse complement strand
GTTCAGGACACACCCTTTCAAAACTAAAACGTTTACCTGCACTCCTAATCCCTCTAACCCCGTTTATCCTGACTCCCAAGTCTCCCTCCATTACAGGAACAATGACCGCTCCCGTTAACATTATCCCATTTCTCTTACTGTGCCTAGTAGGTGTTTATAAATCCCCATACATTTGGTGGTTCACAGTACAAGAAACTTATACAGGAAAACAAGGCAAGACCACCAAACTACTCCCTTCCATGGTGGACTGTTCTGTAGCTGGATGCCAAAGGGCCATTACCATCCCCCTTACAGGGAGTAAACTAACCTCTCAATCCTCCCGCCTATATATATGTTTTATCTTTAACCAGACTTAACCTTCTTGCCGCTGGTGGCCAGAAACTTATGGGGGATGCCCATACTGGTCCCGCAAAATTCACAACCCACTTATAAATGCAGGGGGCCGGATACTTCAGCGTGGCGCACAGGACATGCTCCAACTTGCCATCAATGACCCCTGGGACTCCAGGTGGGCTGGAGTAGTTGTTGGATCTTTCTACTGCGATGTCGGGCCGGTTCTCTCCCCTGCAGACAATTTAAAATCTCCCGCACATGTCTTCAGAAAAGATCCCGTTTCCTTATCTGCTGTACATACTCACATTTCTCAGCA
>NW_007734727.1:24821-34101 GCF_000696425.1 Galeopterus variegatus | reverse complement strand
CAGCTCCCTATAAATGTACACGCAGTCCTTGAATAAAGCGGAACTTCTCTGGCGAACTGTCAGCTCAGGTCCTGTCGCCTTATCAGCTCGGGTCCATCCGCCCTTTCAGTATCAAAGGGACAGAGTCAGGCAAAAGTGAAAAAAAAAAAAAAAAAAAAAAAAAGGCCAATGGATCCCCAACTTACTGTAAGCAAGAAATATTTGAAGAAGGTTCATCATCAGCATTCCATTAGGAAAAAGAATATCAACTCAGAGAATGGCATATCCCAGAGGACAGAATGTAGATGTATCAAGCATTTTCCCAAGGACCAGGACGGGGTCTTAATCAAAGAATGGGAGCAGGCCCCAGTGGAAACTCCTAACTGCTCAGACCAGTGCCTGCAGGCTGCCTGCTGCATCCTGCCACACAACTGAAGAGATGTGCCCACCAGGTTCATGCCAGTCTCCTCACTGTGGGCTGGGTGTCCGTGGAGGGACAGATGACAGGCCACCAGGACCTGATTTAGTTGGGCTTTCAGACAGTGCCATAACTGAGAAGACTCTGGAGTCTCCTAAGAAAAACAAAGTGTAATTTGCAAGTGCCAGAAATATAATTTGTGGCCAGAGGGTGAACTGTGACTTATTACAGGTTGCTATAAATTCCTACTATTCTTCTTACTGAGAGGTAGAGTCCATCTGCCCCCGCCTCCCCCATGCTGAAATCAGTCTCATCTTAGCAATGTACTTAACAAAAAGAACGTGGTGGAAGAGATGTTTTGGGACCTCTGAGGGGAGATCCTAAGAAGACTTGCAGCTTCTCCTGGACCTCTTGGACACTTGCTCAAGAATAAGCCAGCAGACTGAAGTGGAGCGGACCCCTGATGTTTCCCATAAGTTGTTGCTACACCCCTAGCCAGAGCTGGCCTCAGGCTGGGGGGCAGGGAATAGCTAAAGGGAAACAATGTGCTTAATGAAGACTGAGAAGTCTGAAAGGCTGAATCTCTGGGAGTATTGCTGGGAGAAATCCGAAAATTTAGTTAACAATATGAATAAAGTTAATTAAACATGTATCTCCCTAAGGCTAAACAAGTCCTCAGGGCCACCAGATGTTTGTTTCTCAGTAAATGTCTTAAGATAACATCAGTAACAACAATCTTGAGTTGTTCTGCAGAACTGCCATCAACTGAAAGCCTACTTTGAAGCACTTATCCTCCAGACCTGAAAAAGTGAAGGAGGACATTAATCGAGATGCCAGGGATAACTGGGCTGACTTCGCCCCGAACCAATCAGAGTCCTACACAACTTCTGGGACCCCTTACTCATGATTTTGCTTTATAAATGCTTGTGATTTTAAGCCATCTGGGAGTTTGAGGTCTTCCACCTCCTTTACCTGCCTTGAGCTTCTTAAGTAGCCACTCAAAAAAAGGCTGTTCTTTATCCCTTGCAAACTTTGGCATAACAGACTTTTTAATCATTTGGCATGGTGGATGACGGACCTACAAAGTTGGACTACCCTGAGATAGCCAGACTGTGAGGAAGTCCCAAATGGACACAGAGAGAGGGCTGGATTGCCTGCTCAATGTCCCCAGCAAATAGTGTCTTTCCAGCTGAGACCAGAGACATTGGGTAGCAGACCACACTTGCCTGTCCAATTTACTGCCCCACAAAAATATGACATATAATGTTGTGGGCCAAATGCACAGAGGAATCCAAGACCGGTGTCAGTGTTACAGCTCTTTATTTTGTGTTGCAGCTCTTTGTTCAGAGTTACAGTGCCTCTTTTGTTTATAAGCAAGGAGAGCACTGGGGAGCAAAGACTCCTAAACCAGTGTCTCCCAGAACAAAGGAAAAGACCATCTTATATAGTCTAGATTCCCTCCCTTTTCCCACCCAAGTTCCCATTCAGGTCCTCTTATGTAAATGAGGGATGCAGTCCTGCTAATTTGGATTGGCTGATTATGGGACACAGTCCACTGGTCACTTCTGGAGCCTAATTTGCATCCGGCCCTTGGGGGATGTGAGACTGCTGTTACCTCACAGAGGGCAGGTGCAGGAAGCAAGCACGCTAGGTCGCAGAGGCCAGAGTCTGCAGTTAAGACAGTCAAGCATAGAGTTTCTAAAACAGTTTCTCAAGTGGAAAAGGGGAAAGGCTTAACAATTAGAAAATGTTTAGGGTTCCCTGCAACAATAATAAGCATTTCTGTTTTAAGCCAGTACATTTTATGGTACTTTGTTATGTAGCAGATAGTTAGAACACCAAGAAAACTATTAGAGACCATACATAAACATGAAGTGTGTAGGTTTAGATTGAATTCTGGGTTCAAAATAAACAAAAAAGAACACAACATTTTATGTTAGATCTCAAAATATAATTGTGAATATCAAATGTTCCAGTAATAATGTCATTTTTTATTCTTAACCAACTATTAACTGCAGTTCTAGTCCATAAACATAGTTATGATTGATGTACACATCCATTTTTCTTTACTAATTTTCAAGTGGTTAGTTGAAAAAGTAGAATTAATTGTAGTCTTAAAAAGAGTCTGAAACCATGACAGGTCCTTTTGAACTACAAACCTACAACTGCATATGAATAAAAACTACAGATGGAATCCCTGACATAAATTTATTTAGGCAAAAGGTAAAATTATAAAAATCTGTACTTCTTGCTTTTCTTCTTTGCATATCTTTTTATTGAACCTTATTCAAATATGTCCTACTAACTACTGAATGCATTCTCCCCATGGACTCCTAAGGACGTCACTATACATACTGGGTAGGCACAAAATTCCAGAGGGATTGAACCTCATCACTGAGCAAACACTCCCTTTAGGTTTTGTCAAGAATGACATTTCCAATGTAACAAACATAGTAGCTGTGTTTATTTCTGAGCACCAAGAACCTCTTTCCCAATACTGGCACAGTATGCACATATTAGAATTTTAAAAAAGAATAAACAAACACAGCAGAACTCGACACTGGAAGAGAGTAGACCTGAGAGAGGAGGAGGAATACAGAAAAAAATCCCATTTTGTTGAGTTGGGTCACTGGCTGGATGGTAATGATACCATATGTAAGGGAAGAGGGGGGGGTCCAGTTTTCATTCTGGATTTGTTGGGTTTGAGGTGCCTTTTGGATAGACACAAAGAAGCATTCAGCAGAGCTGAACCTGTGTCTAAAGGCTGGAGAAAAGATGCAAGATGGAGAGAGACAGGAATGCAAACCTCAGAGAGCTGAGTTTAGGAGAACTGCAGAGTAAGAAGAATGGGGTTAGGATGGAGTACTTGGAAGAGCTGTGTTAAGGAGCAAAAAAAGCAGAATAACTCAGGGAAACAAAAGTAATTATCAGAGAGGCCTGGACAGAAACTAATAGAGAAGAATTTCCTGGGGCAGATCATGGACAGTAGTTTCAAATATGGCAGAAGATTCAAGTTAGGCAAAGACTAGACAATAGCCATTGGAATTAATTACAATTTAGGATATTAGGGAGCTTCTGAAAAACTGAAGTAAGACTCCATTAAGTGGGTTATAATGTAAATGAACACTGGGAATATGTGACAGCAAATATAACTTTGAATAGTCTGCTATACAATCTTCATGTACAGACAAGATGAGAGAAATATATAAAAAGTTACTTAAGGACCTGTAGTCAACTCAATCTCCTTCAGACATTCCAGCTTTTGTCCATGAATCAAATACAGCCTTCCAAAAGCTGTCTTGGACCACACTATTTTCACAATTCCAGAAAAACCTTCCTATGTGAGTTTAGCTCTAGCATTAGGTAACCGTTTCCACTGCAAAATGCTGTAAGTGTTTATTTACAGGTTGGTAGTGAAAAACTTTCCACTACATCATACATATGACCAATGAAGACAGTGTTTCAGACTTCAGTATCATCAATTCTTCATGTCCCATGAGAATTTAGCATGCTGTCTTCTCAGATTCCATTCTAATCATGCAACAAATGTGTCTGCCTTTTTGACATGACATCAGAAAGACCAGACTCAAATCTATATTCAACTTACGTGACTCTAAGGTCTTATAACCTCCCTATTTCTGTGTGACCATTTTATGTCATTTATGTCCAACTTTCCTAAAGCTGATTTTTACTTATGTCCACTTTTCTATTTTTACTCATGAATGCCATACAACACATCAAATAAAATGTAAAACAAAGTAAGGAACAAATAAACAACTCACCAGAGATTTATGCATTTTTTCATGCTCTTGGAAACACACAGAAGACTCTGGAAGCATACCTGGGAACGAAGGCAAATGGAGTGGAGTCATGAGAGAACTGGTGTGGCTTGGTCCTAGATTCTTCTGCTTAAAACGCTCTACACATTATGTTGAGGGGTGGGGGTGAAGGCTCCTAGAACAATCACTTATACAGAAAAGTACAAAAAGACGCCATTGAAGATGTGTACCTACAAGTACATGGTAGAGACTAAACACAATTCATGTACCACAATTAATGTACCCACGAGTACATTAATTGGTAGAGATTAGACACAATTTATTATTGGGTTAATGAAAACATACAGTTCCTACTGATTGTGCAACAATTAATGTTCTTTAAAGAAATAATTAGGGGGGCTGGCCAGTTAGCTCAGCTGGTTATAGCACAACCTTGTAACACCAAGGTCAAGGGTCCAGATCCTCATCCTGACCAGTTGCCAAAAATAAATAAATAATTAAGCCAAAGGAAGAAACATTATGTTTCTACTAGAATTAATGTTATAGAAATGCACTTGGGTGATACGAACTATTTTCCTATTAATATGGGGACACCACCAGACTCCCTATGAGTGCTTCCCCTAAAATACCTCTTGCTTTTATATACCTAAATTTCATGGAAAATATGCATGCTGCAACCCAACATTTTTCACCCATGATTATATATATGTGTGTGTATGTGTGTGTGTGTATAAATACATAATGTACTTTTTTGTGGTACACTGTTCCAAGAATGGTTCCAAGTAGGCCACTTCCCTATATCCACACTTGCATATAATTGGCTGCAACAATAACCTGGGCATTGCCATTTGACTTGCTTTGGCCAAGAGGACATTGGTAAATGTGATGAAAACACAGTTGAAAAGTACTTGTCCACTGGTGCTTGCCTTCTTGGACACAGTCACATTTTGATGAAGCCTGAAGCTACCCTGTTGAAAACACAGGGCCAAGCCAAGACTCAACACCAACCACCAGACATGTCAGTGAAGCCATCGTAAACCAACCAGCCTCAGTCAAGGCACCAGGTAAAGGCAGTCTCATTTGTGACCCCAGGCAACATGAACACAGGAATTTTCCAACTGCGCTCAGCCCAAATGCTGATCCTCAGGAACGCCATCAAATTAAATAGTTCCTTTTTTAAGCCAATAAATTTTTGTTGATCCTTACATAGCAAAGGCTAACTGATGCATCTAAGCACCTTGAATTAAATATTTTTAACAAATTGGGAAGTGGGGGAATCTTCACTTACATGTCAAGTACAATAATTAGAACTTCAAAATCACATGTAGAAGTTTTAAAAAGCAAAATAAAAGTCAAATGAATGGACTTCAGTGTGGTTGAAGTAATGTGAAACAAACAAAGCAATTATCTGGAGATCCAAAGACTATGTTTTAAGTTTTTTACATCAAAACATAATTCTGTTACTTATATTCAAGCATGGTACCGTGTTTTATTTACATGTGTTGGTTGGTAAACAAATGTGACACAGTCCAATTTTCCTATTTTAAATAATGTAAAATAGGCTTCTATCATTTTCTGCAGAATTTATAATTTTTAGGAACAGATTACTGACATTAAATGGGAAACACTTGCATTATTAAGCCTTTGAATTCACATGATCCACAGCATGTGTAGGGATAAAAAGGGATAGGTATGTTTAAAACAAGGTATTTTAGAGCAATATTTGCTCTAAGTTGACTTCAATGTCACAAAAATGATCTCAAAAATAAACACTTCTGGGGCCGGCCCAGTGGCGCACTGCTACAGTGCACCGCTTGGGAGCATGGCGGCACTCCCGCCGAGGGTTCGGATCCCACATACAGACCGGTTCCCGCTCACTGGCTGAGTGAGGGGCGGACGCAGCACCGAGGGTTGCGATCCCATTGCCGTCCGGTCCGGTCCGGTACCGGCGGGACACTGAGGGTTGCGGTCCGTTGCCGGACACGAAAAAAGACAAAAAGGAAAATAAATAAATAAATAAATAAACACTTCCTTTGAGTTAACTGTGGCAAGATGAATAACACTAGTCAAAAGCAGAAATACCTCAGGATCAATGGATCATCGGCATATCTCTAGATGCCAAATTTGGTAATAGGCTAGGTTTATGAGAGCTCAGACTCTGGAAACAATCAATGAAGGGAGATTGAAGGAATAGACGTGGGTTTAGAGAGCACTGTGGAGAGATCATCTCAGGTGTCACAGGGTAACCCTCCACCACAGACCACACTATCAAAACACCTCAATAAGTAACATTTTCTAGGCCCTTGCCTATCTTTCCCGGCCTAATTCACCTCTCCCTTCTGAAAGTTGGTTCAAACCTTCCAGTAGCACCCGGTCATTGATAGCTTCCAGAAGAGGCAGTATCACTCAAATCTCCTCTCTAGGCCGCAGGATCAGTAATTGCTTGGGGCATGCAAAGTTAGGCTCACGCCCTTTCTGGGACTATTTTGCCTCTGCTCTGAAGCACTAGTGACAGAGCTCAGACCAGAGAGGGTGTTCTTTCAGGTGGGATTACTACTCACAGGGAGCCCTCCTTCAAAGTTTGTAACTCCTACTTTATTCCAAGGAAAACCAGACCATCATCCAGTATCTACCTCCTAGAACTCACTGTTCCTGAAAACTAGGTATTGTACTGAATTCTGTATACTCAAACCAGGAGTTCTGGGCAGGCTACACAGTGCAGGAGGGGACCAGAAACTTCACTTGCTGAAGCTGCCCCAAGAAAACCCACAAACATGACTGCCACATAGTAAAACTCGGTCTGCCCACACTTCACAATTACTTCTCGGAGAATCTGGAAGCATTTCACTAGCACTGTTAATACGCCCAACTTACAGATGCGTAAAGCCAATGTCATATAGGTTAGTAACAGGCTCCTTCATGATAGTGCTGGAATGTGAACGCACACCGCAGACCCCCTCACACCCCAGTCGCCATCTCGGACTCGACCACCCCGTTCCAGGAGCTTCTGGAATCGGCTTTTGTACACCTGGAAGCACACAGCTGGTCTTCTCGCAGAGAGCCGTGTTTTGACAAACCAGTCCTTGACAGCGCAGCCCGAGGTGCCCCCTCCCCACCCAGGCCCGCGCGCTCGCACCGGCACATCAGGCCCCGCCCGCCTGAGACCACCGGCGTTCCTGCTCCACCAAGTGCTGGGACACCCGTGCCGCTCCCCAGGATCCCCCGAGGCCCACGGACCTCCTCTTTCACTCTCGCACCCACCTTCAGGCACTGAGCCCAACCCTCCACAGCCTGCCGATCAGCGTGCGAGCGGCCGCAGGGCCCGGAAGTTCCGGAGTGGGCGGAGCTGCACACGCGCAGAAGGAACCAGGACAAGCCCTTCCCTTAGCGCTGTGCTGTTGGCGTCACTGGAGGGCGAGACTACATTTCCCATAAGCCTCTAAGACAGTCTCTTAGGAACCAAAGGAGGACGTTTCTCTTATTTCCGGGGAGTCAGTCTTGCTGCCTGTAGACCTGCCTCTGATGCTTTAGGACTGGTCCCTACCCACAAGACAGCGATATGGGATTCTGCTTCTTTAGTAAACCCTGGTTTGACGATCTAATACATTGTGGGACGAATAGGAAGAGTCGACGTGAGCGAAGCAGTTGATATTAATCATTTGCTTTAATTTTTAAAAATTTGGTTAAAAGTATTGTGGTTATAGAATACACGTCTATCTTTTACAATATATTCTAAAGCGTGAAAAATCAAGTCTCTGGGCCGGCCCGGTGGCGCACTGGAGAGTGCGCCGCGCGCGGATCCCATGTGGAGACCGGTTCCCGCTCACTGGCGCGGTGCGGGCGCGACACCGAGGGTTGTGATCCCGTTACCGGTCAGTAAAAAAGACAAAAAAAAAAAAAAGGAAAAATCAAGTCTCTATTTTATTTTATATTTGGTAACAATCAAATAAGTTAATATGGTAACTCTTCAAACCGTGAGAGGTTTGTTCTCATCCACAAAGCTAATTTGTGCTTCTTCGATAGATTTATTACAGATTGGAAAAACTGTTCTAGTGTACACTGTCACTGGAATAAAATAGCAGTGTAATACAGTAGGTGCAATCTATAATCCTTGTTCTAATTTACACTCCAGTGTCTAATAATTGTCTGCCTAGACTCCCAACTTCCATCCACTCATCCATCGTCTATCAAATCTTCAGTTATGCGTTTTGTTTCTTGCGTGTGAGATAGATTTAATAAAAGTTTTCTTTTCCTTCCCTTGTTTCTGCCACAAACTAGGAAAGGAGTTCTGCAAAGGGGTTTCTCGGAGTGCCAGCTGCCACCGAAGTTCCCATTCAAACACAGAAATGCCTGTCTTGAGAGGCTGGCCCGTGGCTCACTTGGGAGAGTGCGGTGCTGATAACACCAAGGCCACGGGTTCTGATCCTATATAGGGATGGCCAGTTAGCTCACTTGGGAGAACGTGGTGCTGACGACACCAAGTCAAGGGTTGAGATACCCTTGCCGGTCATCTTAAAAAAAGAAAAAAAGAAAAAAAATGCCTGTCTTGAGTGATCAGGGTTGATGTAGGCTTGAGCAGTAGAATGGGCACTTCAGTGAAAGAGGGGCAAAGTGTAGAGGTGAGTAGATGGAGTGTGTGAGAGGCTTGGCTCTTGCCCAAGACCTGGTTTTCTCTTTTTCTAATGTGTGCCCCGCCTTGTTCAAATTCCTGTATCTTCTCTGATCCTACAATTGCCCCTCAGTAACTCTATTCTGCAGATCCAGGAAACTCAGCCTTGATCTCCCTAGGGCCCTCATGCGTCAAACTTTTTTATGGTAGAGTTTAAGACTTTATTGCTTAGAACAGTATTAGGTTTACAGAAAAATGATATTTACAGAAGATAGTAGAGTTCCCATTTGCTCGCTTACCCAGTTCTCCCTACTATGCACCTTTCATTCATATGGTACATTCGTTATATTAGGTCATATGAGAACCCTTTCGGCCACGCCCCATCATGGCGCTGGCTATCGTTCTTTTCCGCCTTCTCCTTCCCGCTGGCCCCACAATACCTTCCCGCTGGCGTGAATAGCACACCAGTCAGCACAGGCTCCCTGCTCCTGGCCC
>NW_007734727.1:21019-24811 GCF_000696425.1 Galeopterus variegatus | reverse complement strand
TGGCCCAGTGGCGCACTGCTACAGTGCGCCGCTTGGGAGCGCGGCGGCGCTCCCGCCAAGGGTTCGGATCCCACATACAGACCAGTTCCCGCTCACTGGCTGAGTGAGGGGCGGACGCAGCACCGAGGGTTGCGATCCCGTTGCCGGTCCGGTCCGGTCCGGTACCGGCGGGACACTGAGGGTTGCGGTCCGTTGCCGGACACGAAAAAAGACAAAAAGGAAAATAAATAAACTTCTTATGCCTGGGAGTGAAATAGCTGAGTCACATGATAATTCTGTGTTTAAATTTTTGAGGACCCAACAAACTGTTTTCTAGAGCAGCTGCAACATTTTACATTCCCACAGCAATTTGTGAAGGTTCCAATTTTTCCACATCCTTACCAGCACTTGTTATTTTCTGCGGGGGTGCACCAAATCCAAGAAGCCAGAGTTTGACAAGGATCCTCTGAATAGACACGATGCTTGCAAGGCCTCATCGTGGGAGGAGGTGCTGCTGTTCCACCCTCCTTTCTTTTGGAGTTCTAGTCAAAAGCAGAAATACCTCAGGATCAATGGATCATCGGCATATCTCTAGATGCCAAATTTGGTAATAGGCTAGGTTTATGAGAGCTCAGACTCTGGAAACAATCAATGAAGGGAGATTGAAGGAATAGACGTGGGTTTAGAGAGCACTGTGGAGAGATCATCTCAGGTGTCACAGGGTAACCCTCCACCACAGACCACACTATCAAAACACCTCAATAAGTAACATTTTCTAGGCCCTTGCCTATCTTTCCCGGCCTAATTCACCTCTCCCTTCTGAAAGTTGGTTCAAACCTTCCAGTAGCACCCGGTCATTGATAGCTTCCAGAAGAGGCAGTATCACTCAAATCTCCTCTCTAGGCCGCAGGATCAGTAATTGCTTGGGGCATGCAAAGTTAGGCTCACGCCCTTTCTGGGACTATTTTGCCTCTGCTCTGAAGCACTAGTGACAGAGCTCAGACCAGAGAGGGTGTTCTTTCAGGTGGGATTACTACTCACAGGGAGCCCTCCTTCAAAGTTTGTAACTCCTACTTTATTCCAAGGAAAACCAGACCATCATCCAGTATCTACCTCCTAGAACTCACTGTTCCTGAAAACTAGGTATTGTACTGAATTCTGTATACTCAAACCAGGAGTTCTGGGCAGGCTACACAGTGCAGGAGGGGACCAGAAACTTCACTTGCTGAAGCTGCCCCAAGAAAACCCACAAACATGACTGCCACATAGTAAAACTCGGTCTGCCCACACTTCACAATTACTTCTCGGAGAATCTGGAAGCATTTCACTAGCACTGTTAATACGCCCAACTTACAGATGCGTAAAGCCAATGTCATATAGGTTAGTAACAGGCTCCTTCATGATAGTGCTGGAATGTGAACGCACACCGCAGACCCCCTCACACCCCAGTCGCCATCTCGGACTCGACCACCCCGTTCCAGGAGCTTCTGGAATCGGCTTTTGTACACCTGGAAGCACACAGCTGGTCTTCTCGCAGAGAGCCGTGTTTTGACAAACCAGTCCTTGACAGCGCAGCCCGAGGTGCCCCCTCCCCACCCAGGCCCGCGCGCTCGCACCGGCACATCAGGCCCCGCCCGCCTGAGACCACCGGCGTTCCTGCTCCACCAAGTGCTGGGACACCCGTGCCGCTCCCCAGGATCCCCCGAGGCCCACGGACCTCCTCTTTCACTCTCGCACCCACCTTCAGGCACTGAGCCCAACCCTCCACAGCCTGCCGATCAGCGTGCGAGCGGCCGCAGGGCCCGGAAGTTCCGGAGTGGGCGGAGCTGCACACGCGCAGAAGGAACCAGGACAAGCCCTTCCCTTAGCGCTGTGCTGTTGGCGTCACTGGAGGGCGAGACTACATTTCCCATAAGCCTCTAAGACAGTCTCTTAGGAACCAAAGGAGGACGTTTCTCTTATTTCCGGGGAGTCAGTCTTGCTGCCTGTAGACCTGCCTCTGATGCTTTAGGACTGGTCCCTACCCACAAGACAGCGATATGGGATTCTGCTTCTTTAGTAAACCCTGGTTTGACGATCTAATACATTGTGGGACGAATAGGAAGAGTCGACGTGAGCGAAGCAGTTGATATTAATCATTTGCTTTAATTTTTAAAAATTTGGTTAAAAGTATTGTGGTTATAGAATACACGTCTATCTTTTACAATATATTCTAAAGCGTGAAAAATCAAGTCTCTGGGCCGGCCCGGTGGCGCACTGGAGAGTGCGCCGCGCGCGGATCCCATGTGGAGACCGGTTCCCGCTCACTGGCGCGGTGCGGGCGCGACACCGAGGGTTGTGATCCCGTTACCGGTCAGTAAAAAAGACAAAAAAAAAAAAAAGGAAAAATCAAGTCTCTATTTTATTTTATATTTGGTAACAATCAAATAAGTTAATATGGTAACTCTTCAAACCGTGAGAGGTTTGTTCTCATCCACAAAGCTAATTTGTGCTTCTTCGATAGATTTATTACAGATTGGAAAAACTGTTCTAGTGTACACTGTCACTGGAATAAAATAGCAGTGTAATACAGTAGGTGCAATCTATAATCCTTGTTCTAATTTACACTCCAGTGTCTAATAATTGTCTGCCTAGACTCCCAACTTCCATCCACTCATCCATCGTCTATCAAATCTTCAGTTATGCGTTTTGTTTCTTGCGTGTGAGATAGATTTAATAAAAGTTTTCTTTTCCTTCCCTTGTTTCTGCCACAAACTAGGAAAGGAGTTCTGCAAAGGGGTTTCTCGGAGTGCCAGCTGCCACCGAAGTTCCCATTCAAACACAGAAATGCCTGTCTTGAGAGGCTGGCCCGTGGCTCACTTGGGAGAGTGCGGTGCTGATAACACCAAGGCCACGGGTTCTGATCCTATATAGGGATGGCCAGTTAGCTCACTTGGGAGAACGTGGTGCTGACGACACCAAGTCAAGGGTTGAGATACCCTTGCCGGTCATCTTAAAAAAAGAAAAAAAGAAAAAAAATGCCTGTCTTGAGTGATCAGGGTTGATGTAGGCTTGAGCAGTAGAATGGGCACTTCAGTGAAAGAGGGGCAAAGTGTAGAGGTGAGTAGATGGAGTGTGTGAGAGGCTTGGCTCTTGCCCAAGACCTGGTTTTCTCCGCCACCGAAGTTCCCATTCAAACAGAGAAATGCCTGTCTTGAGAGGCTGGCCCGTGGCTCACTTGGGAGAGTGCGGTGCTGATAACACCAAGGCCACGGGTTCAGATCCTATATAGGGATGGCCAGTTAGCTCACTTGGGAGAATGTGGTGCTGACGACACCAAGTCAAGGGTTGAGATACCCTTGCCGGTCATCTTAAAAAAAGAAAAAAAGAAAAAAAATGGCTGTCTTGAGTGATCAGGGTTGATGTAGGCTTGAGCAGTAGAATGGGCACTTCAGTGAAAGAGGGGCAAAGTGTAGAGGTGAGTAGATGGAGTGTGTGAGAGGCTTGGCTCTTGCCCAAGACCTGGTTTTCTCTTTTTCTAATGTGTGCCCCGCCTTGTTCAAATTCCTGTATCTTCTCTGATCCTACAATTGCCCCTCAGTAACTCTATTCTGCAGATCCAGGAAACTCAGCCTTGATCTCCCTAGGGCCCTCATGCGTCAAACTTTTTTATGGTAGAGTTTAAGACTTTATTGCTTAGAACAGTATTAGGTTGGGGCCGGCCTGGTGGCGCACTGGATGAGTGCGCCGCTTGGGAAGCGCGGCGGCGCTCCCGCCCGAGGGTTCGGATCCCACATACAGACCGGTTCCCGCTCACTGGCTGAGCGAGGCACG
>NW_007734727.1:17719-20247 GCF_000696425.1 Galeopterus variegatus | reverse complement strand
GAAATATAACTGAAAAGTGAATAGCATAAATTAAATGGAATCACTTTTAGAAGCTCAATTAATTCAAAAGAAGTAGAAAAAGAGGGAAAAACAAAGAACGAATGAATCAAATAGAAAACAACTAGGAAGGGGCCGGCCCGGTGGCGCACTGGATGAGTGCGCCGCTTGGGAAGCGCGGCGGCGCTCCCGCCCGAGGGTTCGGATCCCACATACAGACCGGTTCCCGCTCACTGGCTGAGCGAGGCACGGGAGCAATACCGAGGGTTGCGATCCCGTTGCCGGTCCCCGGTCCAGTACGGGGGCAACACTGAGGGTTGCGATCCGTTGCCGGACACAGAAAAAGACAAAAGACAAAAAAAAAAAGAACAGTATTAGGTTTACAGAAAAATGATATTTACAGAAGATAGTAGAGTTCCCATTTGCTCACTTACCCAGTTCTCCCTACTATGCACCTTTCATTCATATGGTACATTCGTTATATTAGGTCATATGAGAACCCTTTCAGCCACGCCCCATCATGGCGCTGGCTATCGTTCTTTTCCGCCTTCTCCTTCCCGCTGGCGCCACAATACCTTCCCGCTGGCGTGAATAGCACACCAGTCAGCACAGGCTCCCTGCTCCTGGCCCCTTAGCAACGCATTCCATCCAATCTCCGAGTGTCCCGTGTCCTCAGCAAACCTATCAGCTCTATTCTAACCCTATAAAAGCAGATGTGCCCGCTGAATAAAAAACCTTCTCTGGCGAGCTGTCTCATCCTTTAACTGGTGCTGAATTTTATTCCTTTCATTGGTGCCGAAACCCGGGACAAGATTGTCCACTGTGGACCCCGTCTCCATCTCAACTAAGGCAGCTTGCCCTTGTCCACCTTTTCGGGTGCTGGCTCTTTGCACTCACCACCGCTTCCACCCTTAGGTAAGTCTCCCTTATAAGGCTGCCACCCTCCTCTAGGCTACAGCAGAGCAGTTATCAACCAACTAGACTCCAACACCCTTAAGAGGTGTAAAGTTACACCCCATTAAGACCTTTATGGTCGTGACGGACCCTCCGGCTATCCACTCCCTTCTCTCCAGGAGCCTTTGAGCGTGAGGGTTCAAGGTGGAGGCTCCTTTCTGCTTCTCTCTCTCTCTCTCTCTCTCTCTCTCTCTCTCNTACTCTCCCTTACACCAGATATTAAGCCAAAGCTCTTGATCAGATTTTGCACTCAAGATTGACCCCAGTACACCCTGGACAACCAAAACCATTGGTCTTTTGAGGGATCCCTAGACCCAGACCTCCTTTGTGACCTTTTTAGCTACTGCCAGCGCCTCAAAAAGTGGAAGGAGATCCCCTATGTCGAGGCCTTTTGCCTCCTCAGACAAAATCCTCATCTTTGTTCTTAATGCTCTCCCTCCCAAGTCCTCCTGGCCTGTAAGTCTCCACCCCTTCTTGACCCTCCTACTTTCGATCCTGTGGACGAACCACCTGCATACTGCCCACCTCCCTCCACTCCCACTTCCCCCTCCGCCTCAGTTTCCTCTCCGCCATCTTCCATTTCAGCTTCCCCTTCCACTCCAATTCCACAGCTGCCCCCCGTTTCCCATCCCCCTGCAAAACCTTTTAGTCCTCCATGGACTAGATCACAGGGGCTCCCTCCAGTCCCTCTCACTATTGCACCACTTCAAGAGGTGGCGGGCCCAGAAGGGGTAATCAGAGTTCATGTACCTTTTTCCATCTCTGATCTCACACAATTAGAGAAGAAACTGGGCTCCTTTACCACTGACCCCACCACCTATGTTAGAGAGTTTCAGTGGATCCTGCAGGCTTACAGTCTCACACACCACGACATATACATGTTGATAGCTAACACTCTCCTTCCTGAGGAGTGAAGGCGTGTATGGGAATTGGCCCAAGCCCATGCAGATGAAACACACAGGACTAATCTTAACCACCCTACAGGTCCCAATGCAGTTCCAGAACAGGATCCCCAATGGGATTATAACACCCCTATTGGCATAAATTCCCATGATGTTTTGGCTTCCTGCCTTGTAGCCGGCCTCAAATGGGCTGCTCAAAAAGTTGTAAATTTCCAAAAGGTGCAGGAAGTAATACAGAAAAAGGAAGAAAAGCCTTCCAAATTTTTAGACAGGTTAACCGAGGCCCTTCAACAATATACCAATCTAGACCCAGAAACCCCAGATGGTTGTCATGTCTTAATGACCTATTTCCTAACCCAGAGCTACCCCAACATTAGAGCTAAGTTAAAAAAGCTAGAGCAGGGCTGGCCCAGTGGCGCACTGGAGAGTGCGCCGCTTGGGAGTGCAGCGGCGCTCCCGCCGAGGGTTCAGATCCCATGTGGAGACCGGTTCCCGCTCACTGGCTGAGCGCAGTGCAGGCGCAACACCGAGGGTTGCGATCCCATTGCCGGTCCCCAGTACGGGCGCGACACCGTGGGTTGCGATCCCGTTACCGGTCAGTAAAAAAGACAAAAAAAAAAGCTAGAGCAGGGGCCCGCTACTCCTCAGACTGAAATTCTTATGGTGGCTTTTAAG
>NW_007734727.1:14461-16987 GCF_000696425.1 Galeopterus variegatus | reverse complement strand
CTCGCCTACCACAGTTTTTTATAGCACTCCTGGCCGACGACTCGGACTCACGGCCTCCTTTCCCAACATTAACTGAGCCTGTCAACACAGTTGTCTGGGACACATCAAGCCCCTCCACTGCAGAGTGTTCTCCAATACACATTAGGCTTAAGGACCCCACTAAGTTTATATGCCAGGCCCAGTATCCCCTGACCACCACAGCCCTTCTTGGCCTTTGCCCCATCATTCAGGATTTACAAAAAAAGGGCCATCTCCAGCCCACTCACTCGCCTTTCAACACCCCTATACTAGCTGTAAAAAAACCTAATGGGACCTATCGCTTGGTGCAGGATTTGCACCTCATTAACTCCTCAGTCATCCCTATCCATTCCTTAGTGCCCAATGTCTACACCCTCCTTTCTAACATCCCAGCCACTACAACCCATTTTTCGGTTTTGGATTTAAAGGATGCTTTCTTCTCTATACCTCTAGTGCCAAGCTCTCTAGATATTTTTGCTTTCCCTGGACTGATCCTCACACCCGACACTCCTGACGATTTACCTGGACTGTTCTCCCACAGGGATTTCGGGACAGTCCTCACATCTTTGGCCAGGTTTTAGCCCAGGATCTCACTGATTTTTATGCCAACCACCCCAATTCCATGCTTCTTCAGTAAGCCCAGGATCTCATTACCTGGACTGTTCTCCCACAGGGATTTCGGGACAGTCCTCACATCTTTGGCCAGGTTTTAGCCCAGGATCTCACTGATTTTTATGCCAACCACCCCAATTCCATGCTTCTTCAGTATGTAGATGACCTTCTCTTGTGCAGCCTCTCATGGGAGCAATCTCAAACAGATACTGCTCACCCAGAAACCATGCAAACCAGAAGACAGTAAAGTATTTAAAGTGTTGACAGAAATAAGAAAACAATCCTAACATTCATATGGAACAACAAAAGACCCCAAATAGCCAAAGCAATCCTGAGCAAAAAGAAAAATAAAGCCAAAGGCATAACACTACTTGACTTCAAACTATACTACAAAGCTATAGTAACTAAACCAGCATGGTACTGGCATAAAATATAGACACTCTGACCCATGGAACAGAATAGAGAACCCAGAAGTCAACCCACAGACTTACAGCCAATTGATATTTAACAAAGGCAATGACAACATACATTGAGGAAAAGACTTCTCTTCAATAAATGGTGCTGGGAAAATTGGATATCCATATGCAGAAACTAGACCTGCACCTCTCACCAAAATAAATATACCAAAATAAACTGAAAATGGATTAAAGACTCAAGTATAAGACCTGAAACTGTAAAACTAGTAAGGGAAAATATAGGGGAAACACCAGGAACTAGGACTGGGCACAGACTTTATAAATGAGAGCCCAAAAGCACAAGCAACAAAAGAAAAAATAAGTGGGACTATATCAAACTAAAAAGATTTTGCATAGTAAAGAAAACGATCAACAGAGTGAAATGACAACCTACAGAGTGAGAGAAAATATTTGCAAATTATACATCCAAAAAGGGATCAATATCCAGAATATACAAGGAACTCAAACAACTACACAGTAAAAAACAAATAACCCAATTAAAAAATGGGCAAAGAAGCTGAATAGACATTTTTCAAAGGAAGACATACAAATAGCCAACAGGCACTTTAAAAAATGCTCAACATCACTAATCATCAGGGAAATGCAAATTAAAACCACATTGAGATATCACCTCACTCCAGTTAGACTAGCTATAATCAAAAAGACAGAAAATAACAAATGCTGGCGAGGACGTGGAGAGAAGGAAAAGCTCCTACATTGTTGGTGGGACTGTAAGTTAGTACGAATATGGAAAACAGTATGGAGGTTTCTCAAACTACAGATAGATCTTCCATATGATCCAGCAATCCCACTTCTAGATATATACCCAAAGGAATGGAAATCATCATGTTGAAGGGATACCTGCACTCCCATGTCCATCGCAACTCTATTTACAGTAGCCAGGATATGGAAGCAACCTAAATGTCTATCAATGGAAGATTGGATAAGGAAAATGTGGTGTGTATATATATATATATATATACACACACATACATACATACATACATACCATGGAATACTACTCTGCCATAAAAAAGAATGAAATTCTGCCATTTGCAGCAACATAGATGAGCCTGGAGAAAATTATGTTAAGTGAAATAAGCCAGGCACAGAGGAAAAAGTATCACATGTCCTCACTCATTAGTGGGAGATAAGAAAAAAAGAAGAAAGGAAAGAAAGATCACAGTGGTGTGTTGGACTTGCAGAGGGAGAAAGCATACCTAGGGTTTCAGAGTGGAGTGGGGGAGGGGGAGAGAGGTCAGGTATTAATTGGGTGGGGGACATGGGGAATAATTGCAATTTGTGGTAATGGGCCACAAAAATTGCCAGATAGTATTGATCTGGCCATCACATCTTGGGCACAAGTGGTGATGGTCAGCTTTGTATTACATGAATATGCATAGCCAATATAATAAAATAAAGAGTTGAGAGGGAAAAAAAA
>NW_007734727.1:12944-13704 GCF_000696425.1 Galeopterus variegatus | reverse complement strand
GGATGACCGGTGCGCTCACAGTGCTCACTGGCTGAGCGCGGTGCGGCCAGTCTCAAAAAAGACAAAAAAAAAATGTGAAGGAGAAATAAAGACTTTTTCAGACAAACAAAAATAGAGGAAATTTATTGCCAGTACATCTGCTTTGCAAGAAATGTTAAAAGTTCTTTAAAGAGAAGGATAATTGTATAGGTCAGAAACTTGGATCTATATAAAGAAAGGAAGAACGTCAGAGAAGGAATAAGTGAAGGTAAAATAAAACATTCTTATTCTTAGTTCATCTAAGAGATAACAGTTTGTTCAAAACACAGTTGACCTTTGAACAACACAGGTTTAAACTGCACGGGTCCACTTATATCACATTTTTTTCAATAAATATATCGGAAAATTTTGTGAGGATTTGTGACATTTAGAAAAACTCACAGATGAACCATGTAACGTAGAAATATCTTTAAAAAATTTTTTAAGTTAGATATGCCATGAATGCATAAGATATATGTAGATACTAGTCTACTTTATCATTTACTACTATAAAATATACACAAACCTATCATAAAAAATTAAAATTCATCAAAACGAGCTGGCTGATTGGCTCAGTTGGCTAGAGCATGGTTTTGATAACACCACGGCCAAGGGTTCAGATGCCCTTACCAGCCAGCTGGAAAAAAAAAAAGTAAAATTCATCAAAACTTATGCACACACACACAGACTGTTCATTGAGGGAAATGTAAACAAATGTAAAGATGCAGTATTAAATCATAAC
>NW_007734727.1:11654-12396 GCF_000696425.1 Galeopterus variegatus | reverse complement strand
CTTAAAACAAAAGGAAGGTGAAGCATTGTAAGCTGGAGAATTTAATGCCAGCAAAGAGTGGTTTGATAATTTTACAAAGAGGTTTGGCTTTAAAAATGTCAAGATAACAAGAGAAGCATCTTCTGCCAACCAAGAGGCAGCAGATGAGCTCCCAGACACCATTAAGAAAATCACTGAGCAGAAAGAATATCTGCCTGAACAGGTTTTTAATGCAGTTAAAAATCCCCTATTCTGGGGGGGAAAAATCCCACAAGGGACATTTATTACAAAGGAAGAGAAGCAAGCACCAGGATTTAAGGCAGCAAGGGATAGGCTAGCCCTACTGTTTTGAGCAAAATGCAACTGGGTTTATGATCAGCACTGCTCTTATCTATAAAGCTGCTAACCCCTGAGCTTTGAAAGGGAAAAAAAAACCAAAAAAACAAAACACCTGTGGCCAGTCTTTTGGTTGTACAACAAGGTCTGGACAAGAACCCTTTTGCTGGATTGGTTCCATCAATGCTTTTTCTCCAAAGGCAGAAAGTACCTTGCCAATAAGTGATTGCCTTATAAAGCTCTTTTGATATTGAACAATGCCCCTGGCCACCTAGAAGCCTGTGAGTTCAAAACTCAAGGCATTGAAGTGGTCTTCTTGCTCCCAAACATAATGTCTCTAATTCAGCCTCTAGATCAGGGGGTCATAAGAAGCTTTAAGGCTCATTATGCATGGTACTCTATGGAAAGGATTGTCAATACTATTGAA
>NW_007734727.1:8649-10654 GCF_000696425.1 Galeopterus variegatus | reverse complement strand
ATATGGGTCTTGGAGAAATTCAAGAATAGACAGTACCAGAAGAATTAACACAAGAGGACTTGATAGAGATGAGTGTTTCTGAACCAGTGCCAGACAATAAGGTAGACAATGTAAAAAAAAAAAAAAAAAAAAGCAGTGCCAGAAACCCTGGCAGAAGGGTTCCGATCATTCAGGATGGCTTTTGTCTTCTTTCACAACATGGACCCTTCTGTGATAGGGGCACTGAAACTAAAGCAAACGATGAGAAAAGGATTGGTACCATATAGAAAATTTTTAGAGAAATGAAAAACCAGAAAGTCAGAAGTTACGATGTATTACTGCAAAGTTACACCGACTTGCCTGCCTCTCCTGTGTCCCCTTCCACCTCCTCCACCTCTTCTGCCTCTGCCACCCCTGAGACAGCAAGACCAACCCCTCTCCTCTTCCTCTTCCACCTGAGCCTACTCAGCATGAAGACAATGAGGACGAAGACCTTTATGATGATCCACTTTCACTAAATGAATAGTAAATAATCATCATGCTGGACATTAATAAACTTATCTGCTGTGTATGCTTGTGAGTGTCTTCATGTGGAAATCTAATAACTGTAGGCCAAAAACATTTTTATGTCATCATCATCATTGCCTGAGTACTCATTGTGTAGAGCATCATGTGCAAGGCTTGTCTGGAAGTGGACAGGCTATCCTTACATAGGCGTAAGGTCATTAATAGTGTTAACTTTCTTACTGTTTTATAACTTTGCTTACATTACCATACAATATGCCTGTCTCGCGTATAATTGGAGAAGCTGCATATCACCCTATCATCACAGGTAAATGGTTTTTTAAAAAAATTAACAGTGGGCCGGCCCGGTGGTGCACTCGGTAGAGTGCGGCGCTTGGAAGCGTGGCGGCACTCCCGCCAAGGGTTCGGATCCCATATAGAGACCGGTCCGCTCACTGGTTGAGCACGGTGCAGGCGCAACACTGAGGGTTGCAATCCTGTTACCAGTCACGAAAAAAGACAAAAAGGGAAAAAAAAAAATTAACAGCATTTCTGTCCAGTTTGAATTGGCAGTGGTAAGTAATAAAAGGAGCCAGGCAGAGGGTTTGAGGCAGGCTTTAATGGAAGCACTCTCAGGTGAGGTTCCATGGCTCACAAGGGAGTGACACCAGGGAAGTGGCACCCAGGGTGGATACAAGAGGGTATTTATAAGGGAGGGCTATTGGTGAGTTTTTTGCCCATATATGGTAAGGAATTGAGCAGGGTTGTTTCTGGTTCCCACCTTCCGGGGAGGGAGGAGGGAGAGGGAAGGGGGCTGGAGTTTAACAAGATGGAGGCTCCGTCACCACTTTGTTGCCACTTTCTGGTCCTCCCAATCCTGCCAGCCCAACAGTTTCCAATACTGTATTATGAATATGACTGTATTACTGTATGCCATAAAGATTTAATGATTCATTCATTACTGTATAGGCTAGTGTTGGGCTACGCCCGGGCCGCCAGCCATTTTGGGAAAGTACCTCAGCCATTTTAAACNGCCCCTGGCCACCTAGAAGCCTGTGAGTTCAAAACTCAAGGCATTGAAGTGGTCTTCTTGCCCCCAAACATGTCTCTAATTCAGCCTCTAGATCAGGGGGTCATAAGAAGCTTTAAGGCTCATTATGCATGGTACTCTATGGAAAGGATTGTCAATACTATTGAAGAGAATGTCATCAAGCCTGAAACAATAAGTTCCTGCTGGAGAAAATGGTGTCCACATGTTGTGCATGACTTCACAGGATTTATGACACAGCCAACACAGCAAATCAAGGAAATAATGAGATATTGCAGATATGGCAAAAAAGATGAGGAGTGAAGGGTTTCATGATATGGGTCTTGGAGAAATTCAAGAATAGACAGTACCAGAAGAATTAACACAAGAGGACTTGCTAGAGATGAGTGTTTCTGAACCAGTGCCAGACAATAAGGTAGACAATGTAAAAAAAAAAAAAAAAAAAAAAAAGGGCCAGAAACCCTGGCAGAAGGG
>NW_007734727.1:4398-7649 GCF_000696425.1 Galeopterus variegatus | reverse complement strand
AAAAAAAAAAAAAAAAAAAAAAAAGCAGTGCCAGAAACCCTGGCAGAAGGGTTCCGATCATTCAGGATGGCTTTTGTCTTCTTTCACAACATGGACCCTTCTGTGATAGGGGCACTGAAACTAAAGCAAACGATGAGAAAAGGATTGGTACCATATAGAAAATTTTTAGAGAAATAAAAAACCAGAAAGTCAGAAGTTACGATGTATTACTGCAAAGTTACACCGACTTGCCTGCCTCTCCTGTGTCCCCTTCCACCTCCTCCACCTCTTCTGCCTCTGCCACCCCTGAGACAGCAAGACCAACCCCTCTCCTCTTCCTCTTCCACCTGAGCCTACTCAGCATGAAGACAATGAGGACGAAGACCTTTATGATGATCCACTTTCACTAAATGAATAGTAAATAATCATCATGCTGAACATTAATAAACTTATTTGCTGTGTATGCTTGTGAGTGTCTTCATGTGGAAATCTAATAACTGTAGGCCAAAAACTGTATGAGACATTTTTATGTCATCATCATCATTGCCTGAGTACTCATTGTGTAGAGCATCATGTGCAAGGCTTGTCTGGAAGTGGACAGGCTATCCTTACATAGGTGTAAGGTCATTAATGGTGTTAACTTTCTTACTGTTTTATAACTTTGCTTACATTACCATACAATATGCCTGTCTCGTGTATAATTGGAGAAGCTGCATATCACCCTATCATCACAGGTAAATGGTTTTTTTAAAAAATTAACAGTGGGCCGGCCCAGTGATGCACTCGGTAGAGTGCGGCACTTGGAAGCATGGCGGCACTCCCGCCGAGGGTTCAGATCCCATATAGAGACCGGTCCGCTCACTGGTTGAGCACGGTGCGGGCGCGACACCGAGGGTTGCGATCCCGTTGCCGGTCACGGTATGGGCGCGACACTGAGGGTTGTGATCCCGTTACCGGTCACGAAAAAAGACAAAAAGGGAAAAAAAAAAAAATTAACAGTGTTTCTGTCCAGTTTGAATCGGCAGTGGTAAGTAATAAAAGGAGCCAGGCAGAGGGTTTGAGCCAGGCTTTAATGGAAGCACTCTCAGGTGAAGTTCCATGGCTCACAAGGGAGTGAGGCCAGGGAAGTTGCGCCCAGGGTGGATACAAGAGGGTATTTATAAGGGAGGGCTGTTGGTGAGTTTTTTGCCCATATATGGTAAGGAATTGAGCAGGGTTGTTTCTGGTTCCCACCTTCCGGGGAGGGAGGAGGGAGAGGGAAGGGGGGTGGGGTTTAACAAGATGGAGGCTCCGTCACCACTTTGTTGCCACTTTCTGGTCCTCCCAATCCTGCCAGCCCAACAGTTTCCAATACTGTATTGTGAATATGACTGTATTACTGTATGCCATAAAGATTTAATGATTCATTCATTACTGTATAGGCTAGGCTACCAAGAAACAATTGTATTGATTTCACTAGGCTACCATACAGCAATCATATTGCTGCTTGTTATTGATACATAAATCATTATGCCTGTAAACAAATGATTACTTTTTATCTTTCATTTTTGATGTCTAGTGTTAGTAATACATATAACATCTATAGCATAACATATAACATCTATAGTGTTTTTTATTATGTAAGACAATATTGATGTAGGTACTAACAGACGAATCATCTTGAAAACAGATGATGTAAACTTATGGTACCAATGAATACAGTACAGTACTATAAATGTATTTACTCTTCCTTATGATTTTCTTAATAACATTTTTCTTTTCTCTAGCTTACTTTATTGTAAGAATACAGTATATAATACATATAACATGCAAAATGTGTTAATAGATTATTTATGTTATCAGCAAGGCTTTGGACAAAGTAGGCTATTAGTAGTTAAGTTTTCAGGGAGTCAAAAGTTATATGTGGATTTCTGACTGTGTGGGAGGTCAGCACCCCTAATCCCTGTGTTGTTCAAGGGTCAACTGTAATAATAGGACGTCAGCAAGATGGCAACTAGGAGGGCCAAACCTCGTCTCCCCCACAAAAACAGCAAATAAATACATGCCAATGAAAACATGGTAGTCTCGCTGTCTTAGTCTGCTTTGGGTTCTGTAACAGAATACCTGAGGCATGGTAATTTATTTTAAAAATAGGTTTATTTAGCTCATGGTTCTGCAGACTGGGAAATTCAAGAGTGGGTGGCTGCATCTGGTGGCTTCTAGTGAAGGCCTTGTGCTGCATTAAAACGTGGTGGAGGGCCGGCCCTGTGGCTCACTCAGGAGAGTGTGGCGCTGGTAGCACTGAGGCCACAGGTTTGGATCCTATATAGGGATGGCCAGTGCGCTCACTGGCTGAGCATGGTGCAGACCACACCGTGCCGAGGGTTGCAAACCCCTTACCGGTCAAAAAAAAAACAAAACAAAACGTGGTAGAGAAAAGGAAGGGGAAACGGGTGCATGCAAAAAGGAGATGAAGTGGGCTGACTTACAACAACCCATTCTCACAAGAACTAACAGTCCTGCGAGAGTGAAAACTTCCCCACTCTCCTAAGACTGCATTAATCCCTTCATGAGGGTGGATCCCTCACGACCCAAATGCCTCTTAAAGGTCCCACCACCTCTCAACTCCATTATATTGAAGCCCAAGCCTCAAAATGAGTTTTGATGAGGACAGATCATATTCAAACCATAGCACCCCCCTTATCCATGGTTTCACTTTCTGAGGTTTCAGTTACCAGAGGTCAACCATGGTCTAAAAATATTACATGGAGAGTTCTAGAAATAAACAATCCATAAGTTTGAAATTGCATGTCATTCTAAGAAGTGCGATGAAATTTTGTACCATCCTACTCTGTTTTGCCTGGGTCATGAGTCATCTCTTTGTCCAGTGAGTCCACGCTGTATAACTACCTGCCACTTAGTAGCCATCTTGGTTATTGCATTAGTCCATTTCTGTTGCTCATAACAAAATACATGGAACTAGGTAATTTATAAAGAAAACAAAAATTATTGCCTACAGTTTCTGAGGCTGGGAAGTCCCAAGTCCATGTGGTGGTGGTGAGAGTGACACAGGAGTCTCACATTGTAAGCCAGTGGAAGCAGAGAGAGGAAAGAGAGACAGTTCCTCATGTACTGTCCTTTTAAAGCCCTCAGAACCATGCACCTGACCATCATTTTTAATGCATTCACTATTGCAGTCCTACGATCTAATCACCTCTTTAAGGCTCCACCTTTCAACTACCATAATAGGATTTCCCACAATCTTAACAGTCACAGTAGGGGCTAGGTTTCTA
>NW_007734727.1:2299-2949 GCF_000696425.1 Galeopterus variegatus | reverse complement strand
ATCATGTACAAGGAAGAGGAAGATGAAGAAGAAACTCAAGCAAAACCAGCAATGTGGACATAACTAAAATTCGCTGAAGTATTTTGAATTGCACAGAATTAAAGAACAAAATTAGAACGAGCAGGTGCCCAGGTTAGTGCCAGTCCTGCATGCCAGCACTGACACAGCCACAAGCCCACACATGCCTGAGCCCCAGAAGGGCCCACCCACCAACTGAGCAGGCACCCAGGTGAGCACCAGTCTCACACACCAAACCCAATGCAACCATGGGCTCACCCATGCTCAAGACCCAGAGGGGTCCACCCACTGACTGAGCAGGTGCCCAGGTGAGTACCGTCCCATGTGCTGACCCTGACACAGCCACAGGCCCATGCCAGAGCCCTGGAAAGGCCTTCCCACTGACTGAACAGTAGCCCAGGCAGCCCACCACACACTCAACTGCATTGATATAAGAAGAGTCACCAGCAGAGCCTACAAATAGAGGAGGAACTCTTTCTTCTCATAGCCTATTCCAGAGTAACACAAGAAACAAGTGTTCCACCAGCCAACCAAAAACAAAACAAAACAAGAACTGTATATAAACAAGAATATATGACACCACCAAAGGAATATGGTAACTCTCAAGTACCAGACCCCATAGAGTAGGAAAT
>NW_007734727.1:0-733 GCF_000696425.1 Galeopterus variegatus | reverse complement strand
TGCCTAATACACTGTAGCCATTGTAACGTCACAGTGCAATGCATTATTCACATGTTTGTGGTAATGCTGATGTAAACGAACCTACTGCGTTGCCAGTCACATAAAAATATATGGCACATAACAATTACACATAACACTTGATGATAAAGGACTATGTTACCGGCTTATGTATTTACTATAGTATACTTTTCAATCATTACTTTAGAGTATACTTCTTCTATTTACAAAAAAAAATTTACCGTAAAACAGTATAGCATATCAGTCAGGCAGAAGCCTCACACATCTCATGTTTACTGTATCTCAATTATATCATTTTCTCATGTGCTTAATTTAATCTTGTTTTGGCTTGTTCATTATGGATGCTAAGCATACAAAACCCACTGCTAATGTTTCCAGTAATAGGCTACATCGATTGATTAACACTGAAACAAAATTAAAAGTGATCAAAGACAACAAAGGTGGAAAAACCAGTGATGGTTATTATTCACCAGTCAGGCACGTCCCATTCCAACAAGAACAAAGGGACAGAAGCTATTAAAGGATCTGCTTCATTGAAGGCAACAAGACTAAGAAAAATTCAAAAGGGGCCTGTATCAGATATGGAGAAACTTCTAATGACCTGGATTGAAGACCAGATACAGAGTGTATCCCTCTCAGCACCATGATGATCACGGCCAAAGCAAAAACATTTGCGATGTTGAAAGGCTGGACCTCACTATGATGTTCAATTTAC
>NW_007734726.1:62466-88545 GCF_000696425.1 Galeopterus variegatus | reverse complement strand
TTTTAAAACATGCTCAATGTTACATTAAGAGATCTGATGACCCTGGAGAGCAAGGAAAGGATCAATATAAGATACGATCAATGCAATATTGATGCTCCATGAGTCACTTGTATCTGCAGTGGCCTAAGAGGGCCTCTCCCAGCAACTGGCAGGAAAGATCGGTAGGGAAGAGCACAGACCAGGCATAAGGCAGGAGAATGTGTCCTGATGGGAGCGGGTGTGCCAACAGAGATCAACTCAGATTATCCGCCTCTTCTCACCCGTCTGTGCTTTCCTCTGCTCCTCCTCCAGTCTCTGGAGCGTTGAGGTTCAACTGTTATTTTTAGGGCATCCCATACACCTTGGGAGGTAGGGCTGGGCTGAGGATTAGCCTCACCTACAATTTCAAAAGGCTCAGACACACAGAGAAGGCAAACAGAACGGAAGGTGGCACCACAGTCACCAGCTGGACAAGGATGGAAGTCTCCAGAGCTAACGAAGCGAGGAGGAAGAGAAGCTCAAGAGGCAGTGCTTCTCAAGAGGCAGGCAATCCGTGCACTGTTCTCCCCAGCGGTGGCTGCGAGGGACACCCCGGCGGGACCTGCGACAAGGATGGAAGTCTCCAGAGCTAACGAAGCGAGGAGGAAGAGAAGCTCAAGAGGCAGTGCAATCCGTGCACTGTTCTCCCCAGCGGTGGCTGCGAGGGACACCCCGGCGGGACCTGCGGCGTTCACCACTGCTGACCCCATCCTCATTCGCTTGCTGCCCATGAGCACAATGGAGACAGCACCAGGACTGCCAAGATCAGCGGCCACCTAGAGCCAGGAGGGAGACTTTCTGTGTGCACGCCACAAGAAAGCACTGACCAGTCCCTACCTGCCTACCTGCACCTGCAGGTGAACTTCTCAGCAGCAACACTGAACCCGGACAGAGATATATTTACAAGTCACACATTCTCTACGGTCTCAGTCAATATCCACTGATGGTTTTTAATTCTGTTGTCAGCATGTCTTCTACACATGAGTGAATGTTTGCTGACTTTTAAAATTTGGGACAAAATCCAAACTTCTGAAATGACATGGCTGACAAGGCTCCTGAGGAGCCCTGCCTTCGCCACCCTCCTCACCCCAGCCCCGGCAGCAGTCTCTGCGCTGCACCCACAATGGCCCCTCTTCCTCATGCACACCAGGCTTTTCTCACCTTGCAGCCTGAGGACGTGTCCTTCCCTCTCCTGGAAAGGTTCTCACGTGACCTCCCACCTGGCAAACTCCTACCCTGCTCCCAAGTCTCAGCTCAAATGTCACCTTCCCCCACCTGCCCCCCATCCATATTCATTTCCTGCGGTTGGCTGTCATCATGCCCAGCTCTTTTTCTGTCGTGGGTGCCTTCCAATTCATAACTAGCCATAGAGTGCCCTAATCCTCATGACACCGAAGCCACTAGGGGCCAGGGAACAGTTGTAATCATGACGGAATCCTCAGCCCTCAGCAGAGTATCTGGTACATAGTGATTCTCAATAAATGTTCATTGGATAGATGGGTGGGGGGGTGAATGGAAAATGCAACCTTCCCAAGGCCCTCTTATACACACCCCAGCCCCATTCCAGGCACGAGACTTTTTCCTAAACGTTTTTTGATAACTGGAGGGACTACTGGAGACCCAGACCAGGGACAGCTGCTAATGGTGCATGCACCGCCTTGCTGCACACCCCGCCACCTCCCAGACAGCCCTGAGGGACCACAGCATTCCTTCCCATTGTCCTCGGATGGAGCCCGAGAACTCACCTCAGCATCACCCTCCAACCAGCCACCTCCAGTGGATGAGATCTGGTGTGTGTGACACAGTCTTTCATTCATTACCAATATTTATTTAGTGCCTGCCCCATACCAGGCACTGTTCTCGGTGCTGCTGATGCAGGCCAACGAAATCCCTGCCCTCAAGGAGCTTCTAGAGTAGTGGAACACAGACAATAAACGAATGCAGGACTCAGCGTCACGTAGTGCTAAGTGCTCGAAAGAGAAAGCGAGGCCAGGACACGGGGAGTGGAGGAGGCGGCCGCTTTACACAGGGCGGTCAGGGAAGTGAGGCTGTGAACTCTGTGGCACCTGGAGAAAGTCCTTCAGGCAGAGGTAATGGCAAGCAAAGAGGCCCTGCCAGGGCAATGGGCTGGATCTGGAGGAACAGCGAGGAGGTCAGTGTGGCTGGAGCAGAGAGAGCAAGAGAGGAGAGTGCTGGGAGGTCAACTGCTGCGTCGGACGTAGCAGATACGGAGCGCGCCCAGAGTCCCTGCTGTGGACGCCGTCATTCCTGGTCCCTTGCTGAATAATAACCCTTCACGCTCAGGGCAAGAATCGCAAACCCCCGGGCTCAACCTCGCCCCAACCATGAAATAGGTCTAGCCTTGGGCCCACTGCGACTTTGCCCCCAGTTCCCATTCTCAGGGAATTAATTAAATATTAATATTTAATAATCGGGTCTCAGGAACCTTTATGAGCCCTCACATCACTGAACCCAGCTCTTTCTGAGTAAGAACTCTACCCATGAGTCCCAAATGCCACAGCCACCTGCTTCTCTGCCTGTCCCCTGCTGCTGGCCCCTTCCCCCTATCCACAGTGACAGCCATGGCCAGGCTGGGTCCCCTGCGCTCAAGTCTCCTATGGGTGAGTGACCACATGCTCCACTTCTCAGGACAGTCCTGGTTTACTACCGTTCTCCTGGCATCACTATCATTATGAGCTCTTTCACTCTCAAGAGTTCCCCGCTTTGGATGACAAATTCCATGGCCCCATCCACCACCCCCTCTGCTCGAGCCCCGCCAGCTCTGGCTCCAGGTTCAGGTTTCCACCAGCCCCAGCTGGCAACGCTACCCCAGTTCAGACGGGCATGACACGAAGGCTTTAAAAAAGAAAACCACCACTTCCATTTTAACTTTTTTTTCATTGTGAGTCTAAAAAAAATAATTAAAAAGCTTAAGTCCACTTCTGATTACCGTTTCATATTTCTAACTTCACTGTTTTGAGCCCTGAGTGAGGCTTGTCTGCCAACAGACTTCTGCTCAGCCTGTCAGCTCTGGGGTCTTCCCAGGCTATAGATTCATCTAGAACTGTGCAGTCTTGGGCTCCACATGGGAACCACAGTACTTAGATATCACTGTGCTTTTGCTGTTGTGTTGTTTTGTTTCTGGTTTTTGAAGATGAGAAGCATTATAGAAAACAAAAAGAATACAAAGTCATAGCAGTCTGCACTCTTCCCAGCATATTTAAACAGTAATCAAAGAACATGCACCAAAATGTTTTGTTTCTGGTTTTTGAAGATGAGAAGCATTATAGAAAACAAAAAGAATACAAAGTCACAGCAGTCTGCACTCTTCCCAGCATATTTAAACAGTAATCAAAGAACATGCACCAAAAAACCTGTAAAGATATCAAATATGAACTCTACCCCCTCAGCTGCGGCTCTACTAAAAACAAATTCTTGTGAACAGACAACCACAACAAGAGACAGACTCCACCTACAGCCAGCCCGCCCTGTGTAAACAGCTACAGTTCTAGTTCACTTACAAATTATTGACTGTACAGTAAAGGAGTCCGTGCAGAAAGGCATCGTGATGGCCGAGTACACGGGACCCTTCTCCCATCACCAAGGATCTAAGTTCTCCATCTCGTAGGGTTTCTCTTGCTTTTTACTTTCTGGATTTATGAAACTATTAAAATAGCATCAAAGAGTAATTAAATCACCACCTGATGAAGGAAGGAGTTGGTCAGGGTGAGGAGAGAACATGGGGCGGCTCCTCTTCCTGAATGTCACACGGGCTGTATCCAGCCGTGAACTGAAACACCTGCTGTTATGCTGAGGGACTCGCTGAGGATCACAACCAAGAATGGACAGCAAGAATTATTTGGCACCAACGGGTCAATCTAGTATTTACTAGCAACTATTATCTATTGAGCACAATACTAGAGTTTGCAGGAAATGCATATGAAACATAAAATATAGTTCCTATTCTCAGGGGATTTATGATATCTTTGGAGACATAACAGTAAGTTGATCAAAGCACTTGAAGAAAAACTAAGATAAGATAAATACTGACTATAGATTAACAAGGAGTCCAGGAAAGGTGAGATCAGTTCAGGCTGAAGAAATAAAAGATGACTAGTGTTCGTTTATTCATGGAGGAATAAGGAGGTCATTCTAAGATCAGGGACAAATATGTAAAGCATTTGGAAAGACCCATCCTGGAAGAAAGAATTAAGTATTCTACTTTCAACAAGAGTCTGAACCAGGGAGCTCAATGTTGGCTCCGCAGAGAGGCTGGTTTGCAGGACAGCAGTCCAGCGTGGGTAGGGGAACTCAGAGGAAACCCGGTGGCGTTCCCAGCCTCGGGGACACAGGGCAGGCCCAGACGCAGGACAGAGCACGGCTTGAAGAGGCGGCGGACCTAGAACACGTTTACTCTTAAATGTCTGTACACAGAGAGTGAATGACCCCAAAGCGTGTCTGTCCTCAGGCCCCTCAGCTAGCAACAACAACAAGGGGAAGAAATAACAAATGTGCACATCGTCACACACAGCTCACAAGTGGACCACAGCATTGTAAAGCTATGACAAAGAGGTTAGGGTCCAACCTCCTCACTTGACAGGTGAGGAAGCTGTAATCCAGGAATGTTAAGTGATTCACTGAGTTAGTCCATTGCTATGGTGAAAATTAAAGTGAAAATTTACATGTGCTGCCTCTTTCAGTCCAGCATTATTTCACCTAGGATGGAATTGCCCAGAGTCTGCTCTGCACAACACTGGTTCCCCAGGAAGCTGACAGGTATGCGGCAGGAAAAGAGCTAGACAAAACTGAACCATTTTCTTTACTGCAAGACTTCTCAGGACTATTACTTGGTTGTTTAAACTATAATAGACCATGGAAATATACTTGGAGATATGCCATTCTAGAGCACACCACCCACTACCTCAAGTCCAGTTATGGATTTTTCAGTGAAATGAGAGGGTGGGAGCATGGCTTTGGAGTAAGACAGACATGGTTTTGAGTCCCTGGCTCTATCCCGTTCAGGCTGTGTGACTTTGGGTAAATGTATTAACCTCTCTGAGCCTCAGTTTTCTCATATATACACTAGGGCTAAAGCTCGTACCTACCTTATGTTGTTGTTGCAAGGACAAAAACAAAATAACACACACAAGGCTCCTATCAAATGGCCCAGCACGTGGGAAACATTAACTATATTTAACATTCAATTAATTTTATTGTCTTTCTATCAGCTTATACCTATGGTTTCAAGACTTTTGATTTTAAAATATTTTGTTTTGATTAGCATTGATCAGAGCAATTTTATGGACCTTTCTCCTCAAAGTCAAGTGTAAAAATTATGAAATATGAACAAGATTTAAAACATGTTGACATCCTTATTTGTATATACCTCTTATCAAGGCAGAAGCTTTTACTTAATCAAACAAATGATTGTCTTGGGGAATAGAAGTATAAATGGGAAAATAATTGTGGAATTGAAAAACAGCTCTTCTTGACATTAACTATACTGGGTCTCCTTCCCTCAACTGTGCCAAGGTGGGCCTCTCCCAAACCCTAACTCATCAAAACAGGAATGGAACGTGGAGGAGGCGTCACGGACATGCCAAGGTCCTGCAGGAAGATCCACACACAGACTCCCCTACACAACCCCAACCCCAGGGCAACAGGGTGCACAGGACTATTCCAAGCCGTCTTAGAAGCTGCAGAGTGGATTCTTGGGACGCAGCAAGCCCACCAGAGACCCAGGTCGTGAATTGTCTGCTTATTGCTTCCTGCCCAGAGGAAGAGTGTATTAGTTTCCTAGGGCTGCCATAAGAAATTATGGCAAAATGGGTGGCTTGAAACAACAGAAATTTATTCTCTCATAGTTGTGAAGGCCACAAGTCTGAAATTGAGGTGTCGTGGGGCTTCACTCCCTCTGAAGTCTCTAAGGGGAGATCCTTCCTTGCCTCTCCCAGCTTCTGGTGGCCTCTGGCATTCCTTAGCTTGGTGCCGCATCACTCCAGTCTCTGCCTCCTTCTTCGCGTAGGCTTCTACCCTGCATGTCTCTGTGTCTCAAACTCTTTCTGCTCTTCCCTTGATTGAGGGGCTCTCCAGCTCTGCATGATTCGTATAACTTCGTATAATGTATGCTATACGAAGTTATTACGCATCCTTATTTGTATATACCTCTTATCAAGGCAGAAGCTTTTACTTAATCAAACAAATGATTGTCTTGGGGAATAGAAGTATAAATGGGAAAATAATTGTGGAATTGAAAAACAGCTCTTCTTGACATTAACTATACTGGGTCTCCTTCCCTCAACTGTGCCAAGGTGGGCCTCTCCCAAACCCTAACTCATCAAAACAGGAATGGAACGTGGAGGAGGCGTCACGGACATGCCAAGGTCCTGCAGGAAGATCCACACACAGACTCCCCTACACAACCCCAACCCCAGGGCAACAGGGTGCACAGGACTATTCCAAGCCGTCTTAGAAGCTGCAGAGTGGATTCTTGGGACGCAGCAAGCCCACCAGAGACCCAGGTCGTGAATTGTCTGCTTATTGCTTCCTGCCCAGAGGAAGAGTGTATTAGTTTCCTAGGGCTGCCATAAGAAATTATGGCAAAATGGGTGGCTTGAAACAACAGAAATTTATTCTCTCATAGTTGTGAAGGCCACAAGTCTGAAATTGAGGTGTCGTGGGGCTTCACTCCCTCTGAAGTCTCTAAGGGGAGATCCTTCCTTGCCTCTCCCAGCTTCTGGTGGCCTCTGGCATTCCTTAGCTTGGTGCCGCATCACTCCAGTCTCTGCCTCCTTCTTCGCGTAGGCTTCTACCCTGCATGTCTCTGTGTCTCAAACTCTTTCTGCTCTTCCCTTACAAAAACACCTGTCATTGGATTTAGGGCCCGTTCCAAACCAAGAATGATCTCTTCTTGAGATCCTTAACTAATTAATCTGCAAAGACCCTTTTTCCTAAGAAGATCATATTCACAGGTTTCAAGGTTCACACTTAGAAATACCTTTTTGAATGTCACTCTTCATTCCATTATAAAGAGGGTAATTGACTCTAAAAGTACATACCTTGTGATGGTTCATTTTGTGTGTCAACTTGACCGGGCTACTGAGTGCCCAGATAGTTGGTCAAGCATTATTCTGGATGTATCTGTGACGGTGTTTTATAATGAGATTAACATATAAATTGGTAGTCTAAGAAAAGCAGATTGCTCTCCCTAATGTGGTCGCCTTCATTCAACCAGTGAAGGACTGACTAGAACAGAAAGGCTGGCAATCCAAGAGTAAGGGGGACACTTCCTGCCAGGCTGCCTGAGCTGAGTATCAGTTTTTTCCTGCCTTTAGACTGGAACTGAAACGTCAGTTCATCTTGGGTCTTGGGGCTGCCAGCTTTCCAGCTGAAACTTATACGCATTCCTGTTTCTCAGAACTGTGGACTTGGACTGGAACTACACAATTTCAGCTTTTGGACTAGAACTACACTATCGACACTCCTGAGTCTCCAGCTCACCAGCTGCAGATCTTGGGACTTCTCAGCCTTTATAATCACATAAGCCAGTTACTTATAGTCTCTCTCGTTCTGTGACACTCCTGAGTCTCCAGCTCACCAGCTGCAGATCTTGGGACTTCTCAGCCTTTATAATCGCATAAGCCAGTTACTTACAGTCTCTCTCGTTCTGTCTCTCTCTCTCTCTCCGTGTGTGTGTGTGTGTGTGTGTGTGTGTGTGTGTGTGTGTGTCCTGTTGGGTCTGTTTCTCTGGAGGACCCCGACTAATACAAGCCTCAGGTCTAGATAACTGAGAAGCAAGAGGTTCTGTGGTCCTAGGCAATCAGAGTCCCTGAGGAAGACTGCGTACCTCAAGCCAGGGGAAGGGCCCTCCTGTGGCGTTTTTGCAAAAGCCGTAGCTACCAAATCAGAATCTCTAAAGAGGCAGTAACAGGTGTCTGAGAACAGTTTACAATAATTTACGAAGCTAATGGAATTAATATTTTCCTCCTAATTGGTCACTCGAGCTCACTAAAATGTCGAGCTTCTTTGCTTTTTAACTAGAATCATATCAGTTCAGTGTGGAAACACCAGTTTTCTCACACTCATCAGAAAATTCTTGATGGCACTTATATATGTGTTTCATTAATGAAAAAGAGAACCTATATTATTCTTTAATAAATGCAGCTTAGTGGATACAAATATTTCAAAACATGGTTTCCATGGGAGAGAATTAAAGCATTAATGGCATTTCTGCTGTAACCTTTACCTTTGGATCAAGGTAGCTCATCAGAAATTTGTATCCATTCCTTTAAAGTACAGCCCTCCCTGAACTACAGTTTCACGTTACATTATCAGTTTTATCCAGAATCAGTTTAAAAAATGGCCATGCAAACAATATTCCCGCACTTCGTATAAACTCATTACTGAAAACATAGTTCCTTATATTGTTCTTGTGTTTCACAAAACAGTTATGCTTTAGCAACAGGAAAAAGTGTGCCTCCTCTGACACGACAGAGGCTATTTCTACAGACGACATAAGCCCTAGTCCTCTCTGCCTTGGCTACCAAGAAGCTCAGAATGAAATTTTGTCTCACTTGGATCAATCGCCCTCATTTTCAATTTCTACCATAATTATTTCTCCTGCACATCCCTGCTTATCCCCAATTACATGATTCTTTCTTATTTGTCCTTTTTAAAAATGATCCATTCGTATTTATTTTGGGGGTTATAATCCTCCCCAAGTTCCGTTTTGGGAAACAGACTAAGATATGAATCAAATAACTGCAGGTGCATAAGCTCAGAGGTACTAGTAGAACTCAAGGTCTCTGCTCGTCACACCGGCTGTCTCTGCCTGGAAACGGGCACCATCAAGTGCCCCCTCCTGCACGGCAGGGCCTGAGCAGTCGTCCTGCTGGCGTTCAGAGACTGCACGGCAGACCCCGCACATGGAGCCGTCATGTTTACAGATGCCCCAAGGACCCATGCTCCAGGAAACAGAAATCTCCCAGCACGTAGTCCAAAGGCCATCTGTTCCTGCCTTTCTCAGATTCCATGTCTGGCCTTCTGGCTGCCTTGGCAGAGTTAAGGGACTGGGCCTGTTTCCCCCAATGCTGCAGATGCTGACTGCAAAGCGAGAGAAAGGGGAGAGGACAGCAAGAAGGGACAGCCTGACCCGGTGCCAGCTGTGCTGACCTGCATGGCAACGAGAGCAACGCCAGCAGCAGCAGCAGCAGCAGTTTGCACGTGGTGCCCGTGCTCGTGCCAGGCATGCCACACACATCATCCCGCTCCTGACGACAGCCTCCGTGACATTTATTACTCATGTCTAGATGTGTAGCACTCTGCTGAGAAGGTACGACCTGCTGCAAGTTAACAGCATCTACTTGCATGCAAAGGACTCATATGCTAGAGCCCTTCCAGGCTGCTAGGGACAGCAAACAGACCCCACAATACCAGCCCCTCTGTTAGGAATCGCTGCGAATGCTCTCACAGATTGGACAAGAGTGATTTTCAGCCGTCCCCAGCATGTCCCTTCTTCCAAAGTGAGTGGACTCTGCTGGGTTAATATGATTCCATGCACAAGAAAGTCCTCCCCAACAGCCTCAGATACCAACCTCACCCATTCCCAGCCTTGTCTCTGCTAGAGGCTTGGGGAATAAATGAACATAAGGGGTGAGAAAAAGGGGGGGTTATTTCCATGTGTACATATAAGCGAATAAGAAATAAACACAGATGTTGACCACAATTTAGGGAGGCCACCTTGGTAACAAGCAGAAGCAAGAAAGCACCAGCCCCCAAACACCCATTTCAAACCTTCTCAGGCTGCTCGGGGCCAAAGGCCAAACTTCCCGCCCCTCCTGTGGGTGGATGTTGAGTGTCCCTCACAAAATGCTGGCTCTTCAGTTGTTGTTTTTGGAAAACAAATGCTTCCTTCCAAGATTCCCCCTCCCTGTTAATATCTGTGCTCGGGACGCAGAGTCCCTGGACGTATTACGATGGATTTGTCCAGGTTTGAGATCTCGATTTCATGATTTCCTCTCCATCTTCCTAGTCTCTCCGGACCCTGCTGAGAGATGGTCCAAGCCTCTGCCGGCCTGGAGGATGCTTAAGTGATCCCGCGCCATGCCTCACTCCTCCTCCACGTTCCCCTGCTGCCAGGGTGGGGCTCTTTGCAAATGTGGTTTTTTCTCATTTTAGTCACTTCCCAAACCCAAAAAAGGTCAGAAATGCCACTTGACCCAAGGTAAGTCCTCCATGGACTCCCCTCTCCACGCTCCTCTCTGACCTCAGGAACTGGGTTAATCCACACCCCCACCCCTGGGATCACAGCCTCAGATTAATTTTTACAAACATGAGCATCCTACCCAGCATACCAAGTTATATCCCCCTCGCCTGCTCATAATACACACTATGAGGTCAACTCCAAGCCACTTCATTCTGTGAATACAAAGAGGATCCAGGGCCATGTGGCTGAACTCAAAGAAGGATGCCAGAACAGTCCACCTGTGTCAAGGCTGGGACCCAGAAACTTTGGGGAAAAGTTCTCTCTGTTAAATCCACAGCCTTGCAGGAACAATCACATGGCTCTGCCTCTGCGCCGACTCCCTAACCCCACATTGACATGCAGGATCTGTGCTGTGTGAATGAGTTTGACACAGAACTGAATCCCTGCTTTGGTGCCTGGGGATGTGCACTCTGCCACCTTTGGCTGTCTGCTCCCTGAGGGCCTGGGTGGTTTCTGAGGCCTCCTCGCCTCTCCTAAGCCTTGGTGCCTCTCCTAAGCCCGGCTTACAGTGGGAGCTCCTCAGGGCTGGAGGCCTATTTGGTCGGGAAGGAAGATGCTGGGGGACTATGAATTGAGAATACACATAAAATGTTTGGGAAAACAGACACAATAACAAACTCTTGTATTCTTACAACAACCTCGTAAGGAAAATAGGCCAAGTATTATTATGCCCATATCACAGATGAGGAAGCTGAGGCTCTGAAAGATGGGTGACATCCCCAAGTCACACAGCAAGTAAGTACAGAGCCAAAGCTAGAACCCTGTTCTTCTGAGCAGCACCCACCACCCTGTGCTGCCAAAATGAAAAGGGAGGGGGCAAACCCAGAGACGGCCACTTCAGACTATGTCTTCACCCTAAACGTCTCATCTACAGATTCAAGTGCAGGTACTCCCTAAACTACTGATGGCGAGTTTCAAATGGCTGATGTACAGGGGCACTGAAACTCTGAGGTCAGATACAGGTTGAATATCCCAAATCTGAAAGTCTGAAATTTGAAATGCTTCAAAATCCAAAACCTTTTGAGCATTGACATAACACTCAAAGGAAATGTTCACTGGTGCACTAAGAATAATGCAAATATTCCCGAATCCAAAAAAATGTGAAATATGAAACACTTCTGGTCCCAAGCATTCTGGATGAGGGATGCTCAACCCGTATGTCATTTATGCGAAACTATGCTCTAAGGGTGTGAGCCTGTGAAAGGACAAAGCAGAGACCTTCACTGGTGCACTAAGAATAATGCAAATATTCCCGAATCCAAAAAAATGTGAAATATGAAATACTTCTGGTCCCAAGCATTCTGGATGAGGGATGC
This sequence comes from Galeopterus variegatus, assembly GCF_000696425.1. Lineage (NCBI taxonomy): Eukaryota > Metazoa > Chordata > Mammalia > Dermoptera > Cynocephalidae > Galeopterus > Galeopterus variegatus. Next base: position 76,947 of record NW_007734726.1, on the reverse strand, counting down.
TCAACCCGTATGTCATTTATGCGAAACTGTGCTCTAAGGGTGTGAGCCTGTGAAAGGACAAAGCAGAGACCACAGGAACCAGAGGCAAGCACTCCGTGGGGACTAAGTCTTGGGATAAGGAGCAGGAGAAGGTGGCAGCGAGACAAGAGGTGTGGAGGACTGGCAGGTGTGCAAAGAACAGAGACGGAGAGTGGGAGGGGCGTCCAGAGAGGGAGGTGGTGGGAGAGAGAAGGGAAAGAAAAGCCTGGAGGGAAAGAGGGTGGGACGGAGAGCAAAGAAGAAAAGCAGGCGCAGCGGCGTAGAGGAGGACACGCGCTTCCCCTAGGCCTCTAGGTTTCTTGCTAAAAGGATCGTCCTGGGGGAGAGAGACAGCAGCCTGGGAAGGAGAGGGTTGCTCACCTTCTGTCCCAGGATCCGCCAGCAGAGATTAACACATAGGACACAAGATACAAATAGAATGAGGTTAAGAGAGTGATATTTCAATAAACCAAAGAGAAAGGAGAATATATTGGAGTTAGAAGGAAATCAGAAGAAAGGGACGTGAGATGGTTGGCCAAGTTAGGACCCCGCCAGAGGGAAACAGAAGCCTCCAACCGAGGACGGACTGGGTCACGTTTTCAGGAGACTGGGAGAGCGCCAGCTGAGGAGAAGCAGGGTCCAGAGCAAAGACGGTGCCTGCATTTGAGGCCGCTGGTATTAAGAGTTAGAAAGCTAAAACCAGGAGACAAAGAACATAGCAGCGCAGCTGAAGGGGAGAAGACCACGGCGTGGGCCTTGTGAAACCAGGACACCCCAGGCATGGGACCTCAAAAATGTATCTTTTATTGGCAAAATATTTGTAGCTAATATTCACACCTGTGTTTAACACAGTTCATTGTTTAATATGCATTTGTCCACCTGCCATGGATATATTGTCCATTTTAATAAATCCATAAGAACAGAAACCATAGACTTTTTTCTTCTTGAGTAGGGTATTCGTGATGGCATCAGCCACATACTGGCATTTGACGCATAATGTTTAATGGAAACAGTAGGTCTGTCGGTCGTGAAAGTGCTACCAGCATAGCCAACGGCGTAAACCAGAACGGTGCTGCTGACTATACCACGCTGGCGAAGGCAGTGATGGAGAAGGCAGGTGAGACAGTGGCAGCACAGAAGGCAGCAAATAAGGAGCTTTGTTAATGATGGGGAGCGGGGAAATTACGGTAATGGTGGTCACAGCGATCAAGATGTTCTGTGCAAAGGTGGCTCACCACTTGGGAAACTACACTGTGGGTGTGTGTGTGAGAGACAGACAGAGACAGAGAGAGATGGAAAGACAAAGACAGAAAAAGAAAGAGAGAATGCCCATGGATCACCTGTGGTCAAACTAGAATACCATCTACCCAAGACCCTACCCAAGAGACATCTCAGATGGACACAGTCTTTCCCCTAAAGGAAAAGAATGGGGAATTTGTGAACACATGCTTCCTTTCTCTTTGGAGCTATTTGCTGGATTTTGTTATACAAGGAGACATGTCACCTAGGAATTTCCTAGGTAGATTTTTTAAAATTACATATAAACTATTCTGGCTGAAAACTAACTCAGACTTCATCTAAGCTGTGTGGATCTCGACCCAGATATGCATCAGAACCTGCTGGGGATGTTCACAGTAATGGTGTCAGAACCTCATTCCATACCAACCAACTGAATCAAAACCCCGGAGGTGGATGCTGGTATGAACACTTTGAGAACATCCCCCAGATGATTTTAATCAACTCGCCTGATTAAGAACCTTCTATCTCACAGAAGAGATCAGTGAAACCTACCATGGGGCAGTATTTGGCAGCAGAACAGGAGTCACCACGTCAGCGTGGTGCTCTTTGCCCTGCGCACTGCTGGCCCACGCAGCATGATTGCTGTCTGCCCTCGTTGCTACTTCCCCTCTAAAGAAATGTCTGGCAGTGCTGGGACCCCAAGAAGGGGGAGAAAAGAGGTGCAACAGAGAGATGAAGAGGTGCAGCAGGGCGGTGCTTGGCTTCTCCTGGAGCACAACCCAGACACTGCTCCGAAAGGGAAGATCCCTCTCCCACCCCAGCTCTCTCCCCTGTCCCACCCACATCACGGCCACATACTTAGGATCCCTGGGGAGGAGAATGTGACTTCAATTCCACAAAACCCACATCCCACCTGGTCTTCTTCCCAAACTATTCACATTCACCCCGCCCTCGGGAGGCCCAGAACCCAGGAGAAACATGCTCATACTTTCTTGGTGGGAACTTTGATCTTCAAGAATTCTGCCTCTCTGGCCAGCACCTGCCATGGGGCGTGTATCCGGACAAAGACGGATCCCTGGCTTTTACTCTGCAAGGTACAAAGAAAGAAGAAACGAAAACACGTGTAAGGACATACCTTAAATTCCTTGTTCCCCAACTCTCCCAAACTAGAAGCCCAGACCTGTTGTTCCTTCAGTTTCTGATTTTTGTTCTCTTTAAACTTCACCAGGATCCAGTCCCCTCCCACATACCCAATTCATGAGCTCTGTTCCAGGAATGTTGTTGTCAAAAACTGTAGGATCATGTTCCCAAAGTGTGGTCTCTGGGAGTTTGGTGGCTTCGGAGGGAAAAAAGAGTTAAAGAAATGTGTTCACAGATTTGAAGTGTTAGCAACTATGATTTTTACAGAAATCCCATCACGTTCTTCATAACCTCTGCTCGCATTCAGACACCAGCCTGCAGCTTGTCTCCACTCACGTTTTCACCGTCTACTGTTCAGGTTTGTATTTTTGTTCTACTACTGTGCTGTGTCACAGCCCCAAGTCACAGAAGAGATCCACCTAAGCCTGAAAGTGAGGCTATAAAATGATAACGCAAACACCGCAACTCAAAAGCATATCATACGCATGAACGCGTAAATCATGAACAGGGCTCCGACATGAGCACAGAGCGCGAATCTATGTCCCAGGACAAGACACTGTGTTGTGTGTCCATGCCACCCAAAAATGAAGAGTAATGAAAGAAAATGTGGTGATGAGCATTTGAAACTTAGGTTTACTGAGCTCGGCCATCCATTTGGCCACCATGTCTGTTATGTCAGATCATGACAGGAAGCCAGCACAGCATCTCCTCGTCTTTAAATAAAACCTTGATTTTTTTCCAGAACAAGCACACACAGGAAAAAAAAAAAAAACAGCTTTCTGATATTAATTGAATTAATTTCATCACTAAAGAATGAATGAAAGAAACCAAGTAGGAAAAACTGGCAAGTCTCATTATTGGTGAGAAGCTTCTCAAACTACCTGCAAAATTAATCACAAACATCATATTCAGCGAGAACGTGGCACCAGCTGATAGCAAAATCCTTCATCAAAGGACTGTGACCCACGCCACAGCGGGAGACATGGGTGTGCTGCCCACAGCCCACCGCTTGCCCTGGGACAAGGCCCTGCGGGGCGTTTGGGAACCGGAGGCCAGCAAGTGTGCTCCACACAGTTGCGCTCAGCAGCTCCTTGATCCGCGGGCCCCGAGCACACGTGCCACAGGAGCCAGGAGGTTTGCACTGAATTAACGTGTGTTTTGTGAAGCAGGATGCACATCAGTATTGAGAAGTCACCGACTTCGTGTGCAGTAGAGGCATCACTGCTCACAGAAAAGCAGTGTCCCTTTCGAAAATCGTTCCCAGGCTCATTCACAAAGACCAGTTGCTGTACAACGATACGCCTTCTGATCCCGGTTTAGTGGTGAAGATAATAGTGCAAGCCATCAACTCACAGCCTCCGACCGTCTGCCTTGTCAGTCTGCCAGGCAGAGAAATAGATGGCAAGGAGAAGGTCACTTCCCCACTGGAGGACACTGGCTGTGAAGGGCTCACACATGTTTCTGAAATGATGAATGAAATTTAAAAGTAGTCTATGGCACTCAAAATGCCAAATGAAGACTATTTCTATGATTTTTAAATGGTGACTCCGCAGTGTATTCAGTTATCCAAGAATCCAGAACCTTACCCCACTTCAGGGATGAAAACTCATGGTTTGTAAGGGAGAGGAATGAAGAATAAACAAGGATTTAAGAAGAACAAGTTGCGGTATGAAAGGCTTGGATGGTCTGGAGTTTGCAAATACCTGCGGGTGATAACAATCGCCACAGTGAAGATGCACTGGCAGTGACAGAACTGACTGAGGTGGTCGCGTGCTTTAGCCTGTGAATATTCACAACTACGTCGTAAGGCTTGTACTATCCTATCTCTATTTTAAAGTTCAGGAAGCCAAGGTAGGGAAATTTTAAGTAATTTACCCAAAGTAAATTAAAACAAAGCAATAAAAACAGTTTCAAATCCAGGCAGTTTTTTCTCTAGCTGATGGTCTCCTCCTCTCCTTGGAGACAGACACGACGCGTTACTGGTCGTAGTTAAAAACCACATCCAAGGGCTGTAACAAAACAAAGGATGCAGTTTCAGACCAAAACCAAATGACAGGGTAGGTCAGGAATCCATGTGGCAGCCCTAAGATGAAACACCAACCTTCCTGCTTCCGAGTAGGACATAGTTCTGACAAAATGCTGAAAGTGGCCTTCGGCAAGAAATCTCCCCAATTTCCATGTTTATCTGTGGTTGGCATATCCAAACTATGAGAAAGAGTCATGAATCACTTGCCTAACTGTAATTCTAGCTGTAATTTAAGTTTTTCTGATCTAGTGAGAACAACAGGTAAGAAAAGGAACCATCTGTGGAGCTGACCCGCAGGCCCAGCTCGCTATCCCGGCCCCAGGAACCACGTTTTTGGTGAAAGACAGCAGGCAGCATCACCCTCTCACTAAGACAAAATCGTGACTGTCATTAATTTTAGCGTCTTATTTTTTGTCCTTATTTTTTAAATGTGATGAATGCCTTTTTAACTTTATTTAGAATTGGTGGCTCAGGTGTGCACCAAAATCCATTAAATGGCTGTAGATGTCCAAAGTCTGGGGAAGGGATGGGAGGCAGGGGTCAAGGTCCCGGCCTTGGTGGCAGACTGCTAGCTGTTCTCTATCAGTCCCTTTCTCCGTTTCTTCGTTTTTAACCAAGCGTGGCTCAGGTGTGCACCAAAATCCATTAAATGGCTGTAGATGTCCAAAGTCTGGGGAAGGGCTGGGAGGCAGGGGTCAAGGTCCCGTCCTTGGTGGCAGACTGCTAGCTGTTCTCTATCAGCCTTTCTCCGTTTCTTCGTTTTTAACCAAGCATATTGAGATCCAGATTCAAGACTACATCTCCTTTGCAACGAGGTGTTTTCATAACAGTAATTTCTGCCCGGTGTGGTGTAGGTGAGAGTGTCGTGAAGCAGCTTCTGGAATCTTCTTCAAAATCAGGAAGTAAGTGCCTTCTGTTCCCCCATCGTCATCTTCTTCCTTTCCCCAATTTGCTGCCTAAAACATGGATACAAGCAGACCTTAAGGTCAAAGTCCAGCCAGAAACAGCAAAGAGTCCAGAGAGACACACTTTGGGTCTGACTGTGGAAGCCCTGGGCTGCCTCCTAGATTTTCATGCAAAAGATAGAATTCTGCCTTGTTTAGCCATTGCAATTTTAGCGCTCTACCAATTGCAGCCTAACCTTATCCTAACCAATGCAAAATTGTTTCCAAGGTGGGGGTGTCAATTTCCTCCAGCAATGAACACTCCTTCTCCACTCTCCTCAAATGAACTTGTTTTAAATGAAAAGAAAAGCTGGAATGCAGTTTTGTGGTGCTAACATCTAGTCATCATGTTCCTTTTATGTCATGTAATATTGGTACCTTCTCATAAAAAGAAGAACACATGAGCTGATGTGAAATATTAGCTGGTGTGACCAGCTATGGCCCTGAAAGGAAAAAACAAATACTTGAAAACCCCTGAGCAGAACCATCACTGAACGCAGAAGCTCTTCTTACTGACCCGGGATGGAGGTTAACGTGTACTGAGCTAAAAAAATTTAGAAATCTTCCTTGATCTCTGGGCCCAACTGACAACCATTCCACCCTACTTTTGGATTTAGATTCTTTCAGGCATAGTAGGAGAATGGAAAGAGGTTTGAGTCAGAAAGATTAAGATTTGAATCCTGGATGTTAGCGCTCTGGGACCTTGTAACTTCCCTGCCTTATAGGCTTATAGGGGTGTTGTGGCATTAAGGAGAAGTAGGGATCTGGAAAATAAGAGAGATGTCAAATGTAAGGTTTCTGGTGTCCTTACTTGCCACACATCCGACTGCCAGGGTGTCATCCAACACCCCTGCTGCCAGCCCAAGGCACAGCCAGCTACAGGCATGGGACATTTCACAAGAGCAAACTGATCTATCTCCAGGACTCTGGAATTGGAGAGACTTCCAAGGACACCTAACACATCTCTCTACAGTAACAAATGAAGCATTGGCGCCCAGGCAGCTAAGTGGCTTGGACATGGACATACTGCTAATGAAGAGCTGAGCCAGGAATGGGACCCAGGTCTGCTGGCACCAGGGTGCAACCCACACTGCCTGTGAGGGAGGACATCGGACATCCCCGAGGACCCCCAACCCACCCATGGGCGATCCTGCAGCCCCCTCCCTTCACAAGAGGTCGGGTGGATGGGGATGGAGGAACGTGGCCGGGAGTGGGGGGATCGGCCCCCAGCCGCCTCTCTCCAGCACTGCAGCCACTACTCCAGGCCCTCAGCAGGGACTGGAGCCGCGTGTCCCTGCTGAGATTTTCCTTATTGTTTATGTCCTGTCGTTGTTATCCAACGATTGCATGTGGCTTCACAAGAGCACATCCTTCCTCCAGAGAGACAAGAGTGAATGGGAACCAGCCCCAGCCGAGCTCTGGAAGCTGATACTCCACAAGCCTCCCTCAGCAGCCCTGCCAAGCCACCTTGACGCCGACCCCAGAGGCCTGAGTGTACTCTGGTCCCGGGCCCCGCTGTGAGCCGAGACCGTCAGCTGCAGCACATCATGGCCTGAGAGTGGGGCTGCCAGAGGAAGGGTGGGGAGGTGGGCGTGCAGGTGATGGAGGCGGACAGATGGGAGACAGACTCCCTTGCTTCCATCATGGTTGCTGCTCATGCAGCTGGAGGAGGCCCCCGAGGAGGTGCTGAGACTGCGGCCAGGGCAGCCATTGTCACGGATGAAAGAGTGTGGGGTGCAGTCTTGAGACAGAGGGCTTTTGAAACGGGAGCAGGGATTCATCAGAGACAGGCCTCACAACTGCTCCATTGGAGGAACCCCACAGTCTACCTGTGTCATCGTTGAGACTAAGGCCCTAACGTCCTGTGGCTCTCAGGAACTTCCAGCCTATGATCGGGGGCAGGCTCTGCCTGGACCTCCCAGAGACACAGCGGTTTGGAATTAAGCACAAGGAAGAACTTGATGACTAGGGGAGGAAAGAAGAAGACCTGCTGTCCAGGGAGCCCCTGGAGGACAGCAAGGGAACCCCCTCTTCAGCCCCGTCCTCTGCAGGCCAAGGTGAGGATGGCCCATGACCAGCAAAGGCAGAGGACAGGACAAAGGTCCACTGAGCCCTATCCCAGAGACCCAGAAAAAGTCCGCAGCATGACTCTTCTTAAGAAAAAGGCTGCACCTGGTCCCCAGCCAAAGACTGGGGACAACCCAGCCAGGATCTTACAGAAATGAAAACTCAGCCACTCTTGTCATATATCCAGGCACCAAAATAGGCAGGCACCCAGAAGAGGTGATCTCTGGAGCTACCAGCACAGTCTCCGCTCTGGGTCACATATCACTGCACTCCAGGCAGGAGCCACCCAGGAACCACTGCTCAAAGCCCAGGCGAAGATGAAGCAGTGAGAGGAATCCAGGAAAACCAAGGAGTCAGACCCTCCTGCATGCATAGGCTGGGAGGACCAGTCCCCACCTAATCCCGGAGCTGCAGCGGCCCCCACGGGCAGCACATCACCCTGAGGACCACCACGTGGGAGTCAGCAGTGAACTGTGATTAAGCGCTCTCTGGGTTTCTTCTACGTCACAATCCCACAGCTGGAAGAAATGGGGAATAGTCTTCACCAGGGAGGATAGGCCACGGGAAGGCCATGGGCACTAGGACCTGAGGACCTGGCCGTGGGCCCCGGTTCTGTCACTTGCCAGCTGTGCCATGTTTGACGAGCCACCAAAGCTCACTGAGACTGAGAAGCAATGTTAAAATGATCATAATTATTAATGATAACACCACTTGTAGGAGAGAAGGACAGACTATACAAAAGGACATGTGGAAATATTGGGGGTGGTTCATTATCTTGATTATGGTCATGGTTTCACAGGCATGTACCTATGTCAAAGCTCAACAGTTTAGATACTTTAAATATGTGCAGTTTATTATACATCAATTATATCTCAATAAAGCTAGGGAAAAAAGGGCCGGCCCGGTGGCGCACTGCTACAGTGCGCCGCTTGGGAGCGCGGTGGCGCTCCCGCCAAGGGTTCGGATCCCACGTACAGACCGGCCGCTCACTGGCTGAGCGAGGCGCGGGTGCAACACCGGGGGTTGCGATCCCGTTGCCGGTCCCAGTCCGGTACGGGCATGACACTGAGGGTTGCGATCCATTGCCGGTCACGAAAAAAGACAAAAAAAAAAAAGAGAAAAAAAAAAATCTAGGGAAAAAAGATGTGTAAAAATGTAAAACAATGCCACACATCACACGTTTTTGTTTTAAAAAATATTATTTTTCACTAAAATCTCTTACATTAAATAGCATATTACTTAATAGGTAATTAAGTAATACATATCAAAACTGAATAATGATCCCATGGTACCTCAGAATCAAATGAAGTTATATTTCATAAACTCTAAAGCATATAATAAAGGATTTTTTTAAGAGCCATCTCAAGAGCAACCACTGCCACATCTCTGCCGTGGTACTCAACATGCAGAGCACGCCCTTGGCCCTCGGACTACAGAACACATGCCCTTGACCTCAGTGGGGATCCCACAGCAGCTGAGCCCACCGAGGCAGTGGCACCTGGCATATAGTTGAACGACAGATAGTGAGGTCGAGGATAAAGGAAAACGTTTCTCTTGGGAGTCTGCAATGCTGAAAATAACAGGCTAGACAGAACCCAGTAGCCAGAGATGACATTTCTACCAAAAAAAGAGAGTGAAAATCCATAATCCTTGAAGACGTTGGCAGAAAAGACAGGGCCTCTCCTAAAACTGAGCAAGATGTGTGGACTGACAACTGGGCTTCGGGCTCACGGGACTAGCCCCCAGCAGAGGAGAAAAGATCATAGACAAACCACATCACTCCATAAAGGCAAGGCCTGGGACAGCCAAGGGGTCATTGAGCAAATACAGGATGAAGTGGACCCTGCAGAAGGTTGAGCAGAAAATTGGAGAAATTGGGGGCCCCTGGGGACATCACTTGAGCTGCTGGAACAAGTCTCCACAGACCTGCTGATGGGCTTCCTGATTACACGAGCGAAATTCCCTTTGTTGTTTAAGCCACTTTGAGTTGGGTTTTCTGTCAATACAACCAAGAGTTCTCACTGACATAAGAAACCACTGGAAGAGCTGACTCTGGGTGGAGGACAGAAAGAATGTCACAGAGGGGAGGCATGTGAGCTGTCCTTTCAACACTGTATGGATGAGACTTGCATACGCAGAAAGGGTTGTGGGTGGCACGGGAGAGAAGGAAACGGAGAGCAGAGGGGCAGCAAGGAATGAGCCAGCATGTGGAGAGCAGCCTGCCCACTAGGGGGCTGTGTGCCATGAACCTCACCACGTGATCTGGATGGGTCAGCCTCAGACCCCCTTCAACAAGGTAAAGAATGATGGGAGAGTTTCCCTGGCCGAGGAGTCCTCACGGGAATGCCGTCTCCTCCCCCAGCAGAGGGCACATCAGGACCTCCTTCCCAGCCTCCAGGGAGATCGGCAAATGCAACAGATGCACAGCAGCCACCCCTGTGCTCTGGGGTCAGTCTCAGCTGTGGTCAAACAGAATGAATGAATGAACAAGCCTCCCATGTGCCACAGACCCGGGCTGTGCCCTTCTTCTGGTCAGAGGAGGCAGGGTTTTTTCCTTTTTTGTGTGTGGTTTTTTTTTTTTTTTTTTTTTTTGGGCAGTTGGCTGGTAAGGGGAATTGAACCCTTGACCTTGGTGCTACAAGGCTGTGCTCCAACCAACTGAACAACAGGCCAGCCCCCAAGGAGGCAGGTTTCTGAAGACAGTGCTCTGGCCTCCCTTCCAGGACCTATTAATCCCTCATAACAGAGATCTTGTATAGGGAAGCAGGGTAGACTTTGCACACATACAAAGCAGCTGTAAAACCTTCTAAAATGCTGGTTGCAAGCTTTCTTCAGCTAAAGAACCCTTTCCTCAAACCAAATATTTCAAGATGGCACCTCACTGAGCTTTGGAGGGCCACTGTCCCACCTGCTCAGCCCCCCTTAGCCCCTGTGACTCCTTTACACAAACCCCAAGAGCTGTACCACCCCCCTTAGAGACAGGTGGAGGCTTTTGACTGTCACATGGCTCACAAGCACCACTAACATTTAGTGGGTGGAAGGAGGGACTTCAAACATGCTTTAATGTTCTGGAAAGTTCCACACAGGGAAAAATTATGCTTTCTGAAATATGCAGTGCTCCACTGAGACTTACTGCCCTAGGGCTCAGGGAGCTGAAGTTGAAAACCATTGTTCTGCCCTGCAGATCCATCAGTGACATAACAGCCAGTGTCAGCAATTATCATATCAGCCCCCTGCCCCCACCACACCAAACTCAGACTTGAGTGATATTAAAAATGAGCTTAAAGAAACTGGTTTATGAATAAAGGCTAATTGGCTAAAATCTAGATCTTGGATCTGATATTGATGCACTGATCAGGAAAAGACCTATCACTATGACGAAAAAAATAGTGGAGTTGAATATTTTGTGTGCTTCCAAAAATGTCCAGATCCGCCCATCTACCGAGAGTGCTACAAAAATAATCCATCAGCCTAGAGTAGTTTGGAGGCTGGGGATGAAGCAGACGGAGGCTCTGAGGTGCCCGGCCAAAAGTCCCAGCCCTGCCACTTGCTCTCTGTGTGACCACGGATATGTAACACAGCCTCTCTGAGTCGCAGCTTCCTTTTTGGTAAAATAGAAAAACAATAATCCAGAAGCAATGGCGACCTCAATGTGTGCTTGTGAAGGTCAGCAGTAATACAAGAAAGGCACGTAACACAATGCCTAGTGCATAATAGATGCTCAGTGCTGATAATAATTAGATTCTGCAGATGGTGTCTTCTGGCCAGAGGAATTTAAATTGAGGGGACTTGTGCAATCCAGTTTCCAGCATCCTCCCTTTTTTCCCAGAAAAACCTGGCTCCTGGGGCATTTTTCCCCTATATGAGGTAAAAGCCCAGCTTGGAACATGTCCCCTCCACACAGCCAAAACAGGCTTTTCCACAGCCATGACCCTGTGCACACACCACCACGGAGCTGTCCCTGCCTGAGACTGCAGGTCCCTCCCCATAGCCTCGGTCTGGAAGAGAAGGGGCCATCAACCACGCTAATTAAATCTGCAGATGATAACAAACTGGGCGGTGCTGCAAACGGCACCAGAGAGGACGGGGAAATAAATGAGAAGGGACTTGGGGAGTTTAGAAAATATGGGACAGGAAATCACAAAATGAGACTCAATGCAGAAGAATGCAAGTCCCTCCAACTGGGGGGGATAATCGGAAACGTAGACACTGGAGGGGAAGGGGAAGCCGGGGAAAGGCGGGAGGATGGCAGGTGGCAAAGGAGACAGTGGGAGGAAGACAGGGACAGGACGTGGGAGAGGAGAAGTCTGGGGGCAGGACCAGGAGGAGACTGTGCTGGCCCCGGCTGGGCTGGCCCCCTGAGTTCCATCCAGTAGGGCCATGTAGCAGTCTCCAAGACTCAATTCCAAAGACATCCTCCGTTCAAGCTCTAGCTTAAGCCACGGCTTCTCCAAGAAGCCTTCCCGGATCCTACAGCCTCTCATCCCTCACTTGCGTGTTCAACTGTGGGCGCGTTTCCACGTCTGACTCTCTTATCTGTAACCAAAGCCTCGGCTCCAGGGGATGAGGACCCAGTGCTGGAGCTCGTGGGGATCCTCCTGGCATCCCGTGGTAGGTTTCCAGTAAAAATAAGGGCTGACATCATCTCAAATAACATGACAAGGAGAAGAATTTCTCTCTCCGATCCCTTGTGGGTCAAAATTATATCTGAGGCCTGGGGTTACCTCTACGCCCTGGTTTCAGTGCCATGCCTAGGGCACAGTGTCCCTGAAGCAAACACAGGTTGTCTGTTTAACCCTCATTCAGTCCAGAACACAGACCAGAGGTCCCTTGGGATCCAGGGGAAAACGATGCACCTTCATGTGGTGATGGCTTTTCTGATGTGGCTCTGATGCAGATGGTGGCTTCTCTAAGGGTCCAGTGGTCTCCCTGAGGCACCTGCCCACTTTCAGCTAAAAACTTCATGATCAATCATCAAAATCAAAAGTAATCGGAAGAATAAGGCATAACTCATTCTGAGGGAACTCAAAGAAGTCTCACTGGCCCTGGAGAGAAATCTAACTGCTGTCTTGGGCCATTTTCAAATCAAGCCCCTATAAAGAAAGGTGTGAGCCCCCTCATAAATCCAAGAATACCGTAGTTCTCAATAAACGTGTGTGATTTAAGAGATGAAGAAAACAAATACAAAAAGCTTGCTTTGCAGCTCAGCCTACTTTGGCACCAGGGATGGGTTGGGTTGGGGGCTGGTGGAGAGGAAAAAGCCAAACACGTGAGAGGAGCCTGGGGTGCCGGGGTCGTTAGAGTGCATTCATGTGTGGCAGGTTCACCACACCCCAAGCCAACAGGAAACTCCACTATGCTGAGAAGCCTCTGGAAGAGGCAAGTCCACAGTCTTTCCTACTCCCGCAGGACCCACACTGTCCCCGTGGTACGTGTTCCCCTCCCCCCTGGCAGTGGGGGAGACAAAAGACAAGTTAATGTGACATAGAGAACAGTCTTGGTGCCAGCTCTGCCACTTCTCACCTGCGGTTCCTTAGGAATGTCACACCTGAGCCTCTGCTTTCTGCTTACCTATACAATGACAGGGTTGGATTCTGAAGGTGCCCTCCCATTGAAAGATCCGTTGACTTCAGAGGGCCAGAATTCCCTGGGCACCTCAGTCTGGAGAACTGGCCTTCCAGTTACTCTACCGCAAATGTGCTTTGATGGGCTGTGCAGCTCCCAGCCTGCTGGGGAAGCCAGGAGTGAGCGAGAGCAAGAGACCCAGAGAATGTCACAACCGAGACAGAATCACATTTCTTCTTGTCTCCTTTCCTCAAGGGTTCTTCCCCATTCTCATATTCTAAAACGTGAAAGGATCAAAGGTCCTACTCAGAGTGAGACACTTCTCTGTCGAATGAGAAATGCAGCCGATACCAGCTGCCAAATACCAGTATTTATTAAACTCTGGCATTTGTTATCCTAACCAAGGCGGCCACATGCAGTTGTGCAGGCCGTGCACTGTACAAAGGCACCACATTAAGGGGGCATGAACCATAGAGAAGATATCCTATATTTAAGAGTCTATTTACTATGACAGTTTTCTGGCAGATGGTAGTAAAGTTTCTTGATTTAACAGAGTCAGTACATTAAGACAATTTTCAAAAAATGGATGCTTTTTCAAAAAAAAAAAAAACCTTGAGAAAGAGAGACCTTTTCCTAATTGGCACGAAGTTACCATACGGGCTAGCCATGGCCCTAGTCTTTACCCTGGATGCTGACCACAGGAAAACAGCCAGAGAAAGACGATAGGGGTACTTGGTGTCCTTTCTGCTTCCCCAGAGCAGAACCTACATGCAAAAATATAATCTGAAAAAGCCTTCTACATGGGTGGTAAATGATGAGCAGGCCAAAGCAGAATCCCTCCTGGGGATATTTATATTGTTTAAAGGATCGAATAAAATAACGGTTTCTTAAAGACTGGGTCCTTGTCTTGCTCTGCACTAAATCCCAAGGGCCTAGGCGCTAGCACGGTGCCTAGAGTGGAGGAAGCACTCTAAACGGTTTGCTGGAACAAATGCAACCAGTGGAGGACGTGCAGAATCCTGCCAGGGCGGAGGGGGAGAATCCAAGTCTCCTAAACTCAGAGCCCAGAAGGAGGCCACTGTGGCCCTGCCTGAAAAGCCCGGCGTATCCTACTTAGAATCCTTCACAGGCTTTCCCACAGCACGTGCTTTGCACATGAATGTTTCTGAGACCAGAGAAAGCTGGAAATATACAATCTCCTGAGCTTTTTATTTGTCCTGCAACCAATACAACCAGAGAAACAGTCCAGAAGCTGGTCCCAGGGCGTCAGCCAGCTCTCACCTGGCTCAGGTGAAGGAGACAGACGTAAAACACGTTTGCAGTTGTGTATAGCTGTTTCCCAGATCCCCCCACGGGAGCCTGCATGGCCTCCAGTCCTGCTCTGAAGGGCCTATGTCCTGGGCATTCCCTCATCCTGGCTCACCTGTCATTCAACTTGAGTCCTTCCCAGGTGAGGAAGGCCCTGGGATATCCTCAAGGAGC
>NW_007734726.1:60284-61622 GCF_000696425.1 Galeopterus variegatus | reverse complement strand
GTCCCTCACCCGGGAGCTGCCAAGTGACTGTTTTTTCCATCTATGATGAGGCAACCCTTTGAAGCATTAGAGGCTGATGAAGATCTGAGCCCACCCAGCTGTCCTGTGGCAGGGGCTTCGAGTGCTTTATCCCAGACGAGTGACTAATGGCAGACATCAAGGCCCACCAGGAAGCTGACAGGAGAAAGGGTGAAAGTCCAGGGACCTTTCTGAAGAGGCTCAAATTATGCCAGTTAGGTTAAGGTTGCACAACCTTGTGAATACACTAAAAACCATCAGATTGTCCACTTTAGAAGGGTGGACTTAACAGTATTAAGAATTGTCTTCATTTTTAAAAAATAATGTGACCTAAACCTCCACTTTTGCCTAAAAAGAGGACCAACCCTGTCAGGGCTCTGGACAAGCTTCCTAAATAGTCCTTTTCCCAGGAAAAAGATGTGCCCACCGTCCTGGGAAGAGGCACAGTGTAACGAAAAGAAACAGGCTCTGAAACCAGACAGCCCTGCAATGTCCTATCTGTGTGACCTTGGCAGTTACTTAACCATCTGAGCCCTGGTCCACAGATGGGAAAAGTAACGTCCTTCACGGGACCATTGTGAAGACTGAATGTGCAGATGTGTGGGAAACATGCCCACAGGTGTGCACGTGGCGGGTGCACATGCATGTTAGTTTCCTTCAGTGATACGGTGCTGTTTGCATTGGGGGCTTTTGTTTTTTTCAACATTTGGTAATCTGGGATGGACAGCACTCCATCCTTACTCTCAAGGCCATTGTAAATAACTGATTTCTACATTGTTGTAAATAAGACCAGACAAAGGGGATGAAAGAGAGGGGGTGAGGACTGGAAAGTTTATAGGCCCTGCCAAGGTCAGAACTGTGTTATTTTTACCTGAAATCCTAAGACAGCTTTCTTTCTCTCTCTCAATACATCTGCTTCCTGGGCTCCAGAATTTTGGCCTCATGTTTTTCTCTGGCTCGATTGCTGGGTCAGATGAGCCACTGACTCGGGCAACTATGGGGTTGCTGTACAGATGACACGTAATCTGGGGCTCTGTGGACAAATACCATCCAGCTCACTGTGTGTCAAATGCCCCACTGCACCCTGTGACCCGTCCACATCCCCACCCATCCCCGCCTTGCTGGAGGAGGTTGAGCTGGGGCCCATCCAGCATGCTGGGGAAGCCAAGGAGAGTGTGCTCAAAGTATGAAGGAGGCTGGGAGGAGAATGTCCTGTCGATTAGGGATGGGCCGAGCTGGAGAGTCCTCTCTGGCTGCTCTTCTGGCCTTTCCGTCAACACGTCAGGACAAATGAGGTGTTTGTGTCAATCACTGAAGATG
>NW_007734726.1:53337-59269 GCF_000696425.1 Galeopterus variegatus | reverse complement strand
AAGGACTCATCTCACACTGGAGAAGAGAGCCTTGGACGACCAGGACAGGACTTAGACCTGATCTGCCCAATTCACTAGCTGCGTGAGCTTAGATACATCGCCCCCCTTCCCTTCACTTCTCTTCACTTATGCAGTAAAGGAGTTGGGCTAGATGACCTCCGATGACCTTTCCAACTCCAGAGCTGTGTGCTTCTTTGATGTGCTCTGCTGAATCATCTCTGTTCCCACAGCATGGCCTCACTTCCCCCCGGCCCTCTGTGTGATCACAGCCTCCTGTCTTTTGCTGACCCCTGGCTGTGGGCCTCTCCCCTCTCAGCTCTTCTGTGCACCTGTGGAGGTGCACCTGCAGGCTCAGAGCTTCCTCCCAGTCCCTCAGGCCTCATGCCACTCGCCATGGGTTGTGACATCCTCTTTCCAATCAGAAACCTGGCACTCCCCAGCCAGCTCCTGTAGCTTCTCTGAACCCTGCGTGTCAGCTGCACATCAGAAATCCAGGAAGCCCCTGAGGATAGGTCCATGTCTACTTTTCATTTGGAACTCTTACCTGCTAACCCATTATCCACATGGTTTCTGTCACAACTACTCAACAGTGACTTTGAATCACAAAAGCAGTCATAAACAATATGTAGGCAAATGAGTGTAGCTGAATTCCAGGAAATTTTATTTACAGAAATAGGTGGTGAGCTGGATTTAGTCTTGCTGGACGGAGTTTGCCAGCCCTTGATCTAGGCAAGACCTCACTGACAGATGCGCCTAGACCTGCATTTCTCCATCACTGCAATCGTGTACGTGTCTGTCTGCTGGACTGGACCGTGAGCTTCCATGTCTTTTCACTTTTGAGCCCCAGTGTCTAATACTACACCTTATATATAACAGGTGTCCAATAAATGCTTGTGCTATTAATGTTCCGATATGATGGGACACAGTTCACATCTCATGACCTAAGGAGATCATCACCAGGACAGACCACGAGATATCAAAAGGCAGACAGGCCCCAATGGGAGGATGGCCCAGGGCCGAAACCCAGCCGTGCAGGTTTGGAGCATCAGAGAAAACAAGGGAAGGCAAACTGGCCTGCTGGCCTCAGCCCTGCTCTTGGAGAGAACGCTGTTCTGCCACATCAAAGGGTGCATCTCCTGATCAAAAGTTTAGAGCAGACACTCCACCTCCTGGATCCATTCCTCCATCCCCTCCCACGCTAACTATCCCCAACTGATAGCCCTCCAGGGACGAGGATCAACCATAGCAGGCAGACATCTGCAGGAGCTTCCAGTCGCTCTCATCTGAACCTGTAGCAGACTCCGAGAATCTACCGCTAACTCCTTCATTATGCTGTGAGGGTAACAGAGAACATCCAGACACATGAGGCCACTTGATTCTCTTGATAGTCTTGTGATTAAGTGCAATGACCTTCACTCTACAGAAGAAAGGATTGAGCTCAGAGAGGCTGTAGCTTGCTCAAAATCACTGCAGTGAGCAGCATGATGTGGCCATTATAAAAAGCTGATGTGGCCTAGGCCACACCTAGAATGACAGAGAGGAAGACCCCACTCCTTCTATGGCCACTGGCTCATTTCAAGAAGCCAGACAAATCAGAGCCCACTCAGAGGAGAGAGGTGAGAAAGTAAAAGAACTGAAGGCCACATCCAGTGGAAACCGGATGAATCTGAGGGGTTTAACTTCTTAGAGAGAAGGCCAGGGCAGGTCGTGGGTGAGGAGTGACAATAGCTGGCTTCAAGCAGCCTCTGCGGACAGGGTCAGACTTGATCTATGTTGTGCCCAGGGGCACAACCAGGGCCAGCTGGGGAGGAAGCGAGAGGCCACTTTGTGCACTTTGCTGGCCATGGCCCAAACACCAGTCAGAGTTACATTCTAAAATATGATTAGGTTCTAAGAGCATTATTGTAATTACTTCACCTGCCTTTCGGGAATAAACATCCCTTCATCTATTCCCATTTTAAAGTAAAGACCAAATGGTTATTGTAGTGAGTTAATAATGTTGCCCCCAAAATTCATGTCCACTCAGAACCTCAGAATGTGACCTGACTTGGAAGAGTCATTGCAGATACGATTAGTTACAATGAGGTCATAAGGGATTAGAGCGGTGAACCTAAATCCGATGACTGGTGTCCTTATAAGTAGAGGAAAGGACACACACACACACACACACACACACAGAGAGAGTGAGAGAGAGAGAGAGAGAGAGAGAGAAGGCAACGTAAAGACGAAGGCAGAGGACGGAGCGACGCAGCCGCAAGCTAAGGAATGCCACAAACTGTTGCAACCATCAGAGGCCAGGAGAGAGCATGGGGCAATTCCCCCTCTGAGCCTGCAGAAGGACCCAACCCTCGGACACCCTGATTTTGGACTTCTGGCCTCCAGAACTGTGAGAGCACAAACTTTGTTTTGACTCCACAATTTTGAGGTGATTGGTTATGGCAGCCTTAGGAAATGAATATAGTTAGTAACTTAAAAATATTATTAGCCTGCACATCTATGCAGAGGAAGTATAATATGGTGGCTCAGAATGTGGTATGAAAGAGGACTGTGGGTTCAAATCCCCAGCCAACCATCCGCCAACAAGTTGGACAAGTTACCTAACTTTCCTATGCCTCAGTTTCCCCTTCTACAAAATACATAATGAAAGTATCCACCTCACAAGATTGTCGTTCAAAGCATTAACAGATGTAAAGCATTAAGAACAGCGTTTGTATCAGGGAACATACCACCATAAATTTTAGCTATTACCATAAGCTAAAGCAGACCAAAGAGTGTTGTTTTCATATTTTACTGCAATCACTACTGTGATCATGAACAATAATCATGACTCTATTACATGTAA
Source organism: Galeopterus variegatus (assembly GCF_000696425.1). Classification (NCBI taxonomy): domain Eukaryota; kingdom Metazoa; phylum Chordata; class Mammalia; order Dermoptera; family Cynocephalidae; genus Galeopterus; species Galeopterus variegatus. Next base: position 56,427 of record NW_007734726.1, on the reverse strand, counting down.
GGCGGTGTCCCAACCAGATGATGTTTGATGTGCCTTCTCTCTAATTCTTAAAATAATAATGTAAGAGAAGTAGAATAACTCTCACTTTATAGGTAAAGAAATTGAGGCTCAGAAAGGTTGAGTAACTTGTTCAGGATCACACAGTAGGAAGTGATAGATTAATGATTTACATTCGGCTCTGTCTGACTTTAATGTCTTTCCATAATACTGTGCTGCCCCCTTAGGCAGGGACCAATTCTCTTCCCTGCCACAGACCTACCAGACACCTGGGTCAAAATTAGTGTGTCCCAAACACTTGATGAATTAATTAACTCACTAATTATACACTGTATTATCAGACCTACCACACACCTGGGTCAAAATTAGTGTGTCCCAAACACTTGATGAATTAATTAACTCACTAATTATAAATGTCCCCACTATTAGCATTATTAACTTTCTCTTAAGCTGGATCCAAACAGGGTAGAAATAAGTACCCAACACCAAAAAAGCTAGAGAACATTAATCCCTAAATGAGCCAACACATTACTGGAAAAATCACATTCCCATGTTGATTTATACAGCATCCTATATGGACATACAAACTTGCTAGAAACTAGATATTTTGTTACTTAGAGAAGCCAGGGAAGGCAGCACTGAGATCTGGCACCCCACTGAAGAGACACACTGTCAAGTAGCTTCACTAAGAGTTCAATCTTCATGGGAAATGGAGCAGGGAGAAAAGCATACCTTCTAAAATTTTTATGTTGATGCAGATTACTAATCATGTCCTGCTTAGGCTTAACATTGGGTTTGAAGAAAGAAAGGGGAATTGGGAACATTACAGTTGGATAGCTGGCACCTCCACAAGCACGTGTGGGAGGCCTGCAAGAACACGAGGGTCTTTCTCCACCTCTGCCGCTTAAAATGTGGTCTGAGACTGCAGCTACGTGCATTTCCTGCCCCCAGGTGGGAGGACGGGGCCAAGCAGAAGGGAAGCAGGACTAGGGTCAGGGCTGAGGAGCCAAGTGAAGCTGAGTCCACAGTAACACATTCTTTTCTTCAAATAACCAAAATAGCAGATGAAGCCGTATGCAGGTAAATAAGAGTTGACTGAACCCAAACACAAGAAACAAAGCCAATTTCAGAAGTGCCCCTGTTTTCTGGTGAATTTCTGACTTGATAAATGTATTAGCCCATTTACGTTGCTTACAACAAAACACCTGAAACTGGGTGATTTATAAAGAAAATGAATTTATTGCTTATAGTTTCTTAGACCAGGAAATCCAAAGTCCATCTGGTGGTGGTGACAGTGACCCAGGGGTCTCACGTGGCAAGATGGTGGAAGCAGAGAGAGCAAGAGAGAGAGAGCAAGACAGACTCTCCTCTTCTTCTAAAGCCCTCAGAACCACGCCCCTGACCACAAATTTTAATCTATTCACTACTGCAGGGTCCTACAATCCAATCACCTCTTCAAGGCTCCATCTTTCAATTACTGTAATTGGATTTCCCACACTCTTAGCAGTCACAGTGGGGCTTAGTTTTTAATAAATAAAACTTGGGGGACACAATTAAGCTTCAGTGAGTTTTGAGGGGACATAATTCAATCCACTACAATAAGATAGAAGGAAAAGTTAACTGCACATAGTGCAGCTCAGATACAGATCTGAAGAGGGAAGTCATGGGCACCTGTCTAGCCATGAGCATGTGCAGAGCTCTCTCTGGGTGCAAGAACTGCGTGAAGCACTTGGGTTGCTGGGATAAAAGACCCCATTCCCACCCCCAAGGAGCTCACCGTCTAGTAGAGAAACACAAAAACAAATAATTACCACATTTGCAGGGTGCGGTAGAAGTGGGGAGGAGGAAACCTAAGGGTTCAAGGAGGACTTCACAGAAGACAACATGCTTGAGCTACGACCAATACACGGAGTGAGGCAATGAGCAGCAGGGCAGGTGGCTGGGAATGACTGGAATGTGCATCTGGGGTCACATCAGAGGGTGGAGAGGCTTGCTAGGGCTAAAGCAAAGAGGTGAGCAAGAGCCTCTTTGTGAAAACCTGGCACGACACACTTAAGGGGTATGAACTTCCTTACAGGTGCTTAAAAGCACCTCACCTTCAATAGAAAGATATTAAATGAGAACGTGCCTTGATCAGATTTGCATTTAGAAAGATTATTCTGATGCAGCAGGAAGATGGTTTGGAGGAGCAGATCTAGGGACAGTTACATGACCGTGCAATAGTACACAGGGTGATAATGAGTGCTGGAATTAGGATGGTGGCAGTGGGGAAGCTGCAGTGGAAATACATATGGGAAATGTGACTGATGTGACTTGGTGTCCAGCTGGATGTGAGAAGAGGGAGAAACCTAGGGGGGTTTCCAGACTCTGGTGTGGTTGGTGGGGAAAATGGTTAGGACAACCACCAAGACAGGGAATAAGGAAGGTACAGGTTTGATAGAGAAGACGCCGAGTTCATTTATGAACACATTAGGTTTGAGATGTTTCTGGACATCCAGGCATTTATGTTCAGGAGACAGATACAAGAGCCTGGAGCACACGGGATGAGAGCATTTGAGAATCATCACATGTAGGTGGATGATAACTTAAGACATAGGTACAGGTGAAATTGCCCAGAGAGAGTGTGTAAGGAGAAGAATAATGGAAAGGGAAACGTAGTGGAGAGAGCTGAAGATGGTACTCTGAGAACACTGGCATCCCGATGGTAGATAGCAGGAGGTGGGGGGGACACGTGAAAGAAAATAAGAAGCATGCCCATAGGGGCAGAGGAAATCCAGGGAAGAATCACATTTAGACCCTTAAAACCTGGCAAGAGAAATTATCAAATAGGAAGAAGTGGTCAACTGTGTCAAATGCAATGGAAAGACCAATTAAATAAGGATTGAAGTGGTCTTCTAGTTTCAATGAATAGAAAATTCCAAAAGAAATTAGGTAATAGGGAGTAGATTAGCATAGTTCCTATAATTTCATAGGTATTTGATAAATGTCGCATGGATGGATAGACGGGTGGGTGGGTAGATGAACGAATGGATGGATGGGTGGATAGATGTATGAGTAGATGGATAGAAAGATGGATGGATGGGTGGGTGGGTG
>NW_007734726.1:50570-52337 GCF_000696425.1 Galeopterus variegatus | reverse complement strand
GTGGATGGATGGATGGGTGGGTGGATGGATGGGTGGGTGGATGGATGGGTGGGTGGATGGGTGGGTGGATGGATGGATGTGTGGACAGGTGTATGAGTGGATGGATAGATGGGTGGATGGATGAATGGATGGATGTGTGGATGGGTGGGTGGATGGATGGATGGGTGGATGGGTGGATGGGTGGATGGATGGATGGATGGNGGATGGATGGATGGGTGGGTGGATGGATGGGTGGGTGGATGGGTGGGTGGATGGATGGATGTGTGGACAGGTGTATGAGTGGATGGATAGATGGGTGGATGGATGAATGGATGGATGTGTGGATGGGTGGGTGGATGGATGGATGGGTGGATGGGTGGATGGGTGGATGGATGGATGGATGGATGTGTGGATGGGTGTATGAGTGGATGGATGAATGAGTGGGTGGATGGATGGGTGGATGTGTGGATGGGTGGGTGGATGGATGGACGGATGTGTGGATGGGTGTATGAGTGGATGGATGGATGAGTGGGTGGATGGATGGGTGGGTGGATGGATGAGTGGGTGGATGGATGAATGGATGGAAGGACTTCCACATAGACTACCTCCAACTGAACCCACTGTCTGCATCATATTGGATTTGTGATGGCTCTATGTAGAGCCAGAAAGATAAACAAAAGTGACCTCAGGGCATTCCTTGTAGACTAAGTTATGTAGTTTCTACATGTATCTACAGAAAAAATATATATACAGTCTACAGAAAAGCAAGAAAAAACGTTGTAACTATTCTACCCAGTAGGGTCTTCAAAAGGTTATTCCATCTATCCCCGCGCCTCGCCAGGATGTCAGGAGCAATTTTTAATGCACGCCATCTAATCTAAAGAAACCCACATCCAGATCAGACTTTCCAAAAGGAAAGGAGGAGTAAGTGTGCGTCTACCCTACCACCTCTCGCCTTCTGGCGGAGGGAACGGAAAAACTCGTCATCAACATAGCTGCTGCCCCTGGAGCCAACAGCACAGCCGCAGAGCCAAGTCTCTGCAAAATGCATCAGATCAAACTCAATGATCAATAATAAAATCAACGGCCTTCTCAAAGCCAAAGGGGTTGAAATTCAGAAGGGACAATCCTGTAATTTCTCTCGGGGCGATATAGCACACTCATTTTTGTGAGATTTACAGCTTTAACCAATTCTCCGGATGCAGGCACAATGTTACAGAAGTTAAACCCTTAGACTAGGAAAAAGGCCAAGGTTAAGAGAAAAATGACATAACAGTTAAAGGGGCTCGTAGACCCCTAGGTTCCGCCATTCCCTCCAGCTCCAACAGGAGAAATCCAAACCCCTTATGAAGGTTGACCAATCAAACCAGAAAATCCAACAGCCGTACAGTCCAGCTGGAAGAACGTTCCCTTGTTAAACAAACAATGTGTCTGGAACACTTTTGGTCTCATTGTTTCATTCCAGGCTGGAGACTGGAGCTATAGAAATAAATTAGCAATTTCAATAATGCTCATCCTGGACTGATCTTACTGACAAATAGAAACTTCCTGGCTGGGGCTGGAGAATTGAATTAATTCTTTCAGACTATGGCTAGAGATGAGGGGTGAGGGGGGATGGGTGGTTAGGGAAGGCGGGAAAAGATAATCACTCAAAATGTAAATAACTATTGAAAGAGAAAAGCAAAGGCTGAATGGCACTGAAATCAAATATGGAGTCTTTTTCTTCGAGAATGGGATGGAAAGAAACAGGCAGAACATCCCTACATTTACACTGAGGCTTCATCTGAC
>NW_007734726.1:49399-50306 GCF_000696425.1 Galeopterus variegatus | reverse complement strand
TTAATTCTTTCAGACTATGGCTAGAGATGAGGGGTGAGGGGGGATGGGTGGTTAGGGAAGGTGGGAAAAGATAATCACTCAAAATGTAAATAACTATTGAAAGAGAAAAGCAAAGGCTGAATGGCACTGAAATCAAATATGGAGTCTTTTTCTTCAAGAATGGGATGGAAAGAAACAGGCAGAACATCCCTACATTTACACTGAGGCTTCATCTGACCCCTATCAGCTCAATCATCACTGCAGTCCATCACCTCTCCCACAGTCTAAAGAAATAACGCCTCTCTCAACACAAGCTCCCATCAGGGTCCCAGGTATACCTGGAGGAAGTGCATGTAAAACGTTACACTTGTCGTCTCCATGTTACAAAAGAGAAACTCGAGTTTGGAGTGACTCCTGGGATGAGACTCCACGCCACTTGACTTGAGAAGCTTCCACTCTGCTCTGTCTTCTCCACTTCTTGGGGAAGAGAATTTTGAGAGTTGCGGACCTCAATGATACCTTCAGACAGAAAGACCGGGATCTGTGCTTGTCCTCACAGGCATGAAATAGGGACGGAGCCAGCTTCAGGTCCTGGCTTGCTGGATGGACGGAGGACATTCACAGCTTGGTCAGACACCAGAGGGTATATTGGCCAAAGGACTAGAGTCATGTGACAGATCATCTTTTCCCAGGTTTGGAGGAAACTGACATCAAAGATGGCAGAGGCGTTAGCTGGGTGGTCTGAGAAAGCAATGACGGGAGCAAAGGCCTGGAGACAAGGACACAGCAGAACCGCCCACATGCCCAGACAGAGCCGTCTTTGTTTTCCTGACTCAAAGTCCACAGCAGCAGACTGAGGCCCCAAGAGGAAAGGCTGGAGTCAGGAGGCATTGCCTAGACCTTGCCAGAGTCCTCAGAGCCACTTGGT
>NW_007734726.1:45737-48206 GCF_000696425.1 Galeopterus variegatus | reverse complement strand
CTAAAGTTCAAGTTCAGAGAGTTCCATTAGAACTGAGGTTCTCCCAAGGCAGAAGACGCACGTCCCCCAGGGTTAGGTCCACCTACTCTATTGCCAAACCAAACCTGGAGATGCCTTTTGCCCCAAAGCTTATTCATAAATACACAACCGTTCTGTGTAAACACGCACGGAAATGTCTCTTAGCTGCATGTTTAATAAGCATCCTGAGTAACTTTCTCTTGCTCAGTAACTTTCTTTATGCCATTGACTGGCAACAGCACAAACCCTTGGGTGGGTCTGTGCATGTGTGTGTGTTTAATGTGTGCTCCCTGTCTGGGCCTCTGGGTGTTCTGCAGGACTCTCCTGAAGCTTGGAGAGGCGGGCCCCGGGATGAAGCAGCGGGGCCCTCGGTGGGAACCCGGGCTTCACATTTCTGCTCCTCTGCTGCCTGGGACTGGGTCTTGGCAAGACACACTGTCTTCCTTGGCCTCGGTTTCTCTATCTATGACATGAGAAGTTTGGATGAGATGACGGATCTCATAGGTCATCTCTAGCTCTGACATTTCCTGGTCTTACTCAATGCACTTTAAACCATACCGTGTATTTATCATTAATCCTTATAACAGCTGACATTGACTGATCACGCACATTGCAGCAGGTGCTTCTCTAAGCCCTTTCCATGCGTTATCTAACTTAATCCAAACACCAACCCTGTTAGGCATATATTAGAATCCCCATTCTACAGATAAAGAAACCAAAGCACAGTACAGTTTAAAACATGACCTAAGGTCACACAGGTAGCAAATACTGATGATGGAAAGCCCAGGCAGTCCACCTCCAGACCCTGCACACTTAACTATGACCTTATATGGCCCCTCTGGCAGCAAATNAGTCCACCTCCAGACCCTGCACACTTAACTATGACCTTATATGGCCCCTCTGGCAGCAAATGAAGGGAAGGACATTTTGAATCTGAGCCTCTCAATAATCAAAGTGGAGGCATTAATGGATGACAGCCAGTGTGGGCAGTGATTCCAGCTGTTGCCACAAGGACACTATAAGATTCGTGAGAGGAGAGGATGAAATCACTAGCCTCCATGCAGAGCACAAGGGCGGCTCCAGTTTCAGAGCTGTCATCCTCACTCCGTGCACCTGACCAGCCTCGTGTGCAGGCCCAGCACACACCTGAAAGCCTGTCCTTCCGCCTCTTCCCCATCACTCCTTACTGCTGCTATAGCTGCAAATAGCTCCCAACAAAGAGCAACCCCTGCATGATGGCAAGGTGGCCTGAAGAAAGGCCAGACCACCAGAGCCCAGAGGCCATCTTTGTACTGGCCAAGGACAGCTGTGCTTTCTGCACCATTCCAGAGCTGGTGAGCAGGCAACAGCAACTCAAACACCAGGAAGCCCTTCCTGGTGCCCAGGTGAGAGTACCCCACCTGCTCCAGGAACATGGTTCTACCCTGCCTAATAGTGTGCACTGGAAGGAACCCACAAGCACTTAGGGCCTTCTCTCCAAACCGTGACCCAGGACAACAACACACTGGGCCTGCAGATGGCTCTAGATGATCTGGACAGAAAACAGATCAAACAAAAGTGAGAGGAAGTCAGCAGGCAGACCCACAAACCCACTCTCTTCCCACAGCATGGTGGAGAAGGGAAAACACAGCCTGGGGCAGGGCTGCAAATGGAGAGTGGAGGGGACCCCAAGGCGTGAACACCACCATCCCATCCACGGCCATCAGAACCATGTTCAAAAATCTGGTTCTGATTTGCTGCAGCCATCCATTGCTTGATTCTACCAAAAAGCACTACATTCTTGCTCTGCTATTTCATTTCCCTCTGGTCCAGCCTGCTCTGGCCTCATGTCAGATTAATATTCCTATTCCATGGAAGCAGGACAAAATTTCCTTTGGTGGGGTTGACCTATCCAGTTGGCCCCGGCTGCCTGGAAGCTCATAAAGCCAGTGGTAGCCACCGCCCTTTCCCACCCCTGGGGTCCGGAAGTGTAAACATGCAGGGTGGCCCCTGACTCATACAGAAAGTTATTAGGAAGGAGTGAGGCTTTACAAGGTGTCAGAGCTTTCACCAAGCTTTCAGGTTCGGGGAGCTGATCTCAAGCTTTTGCAGAAAGAGAGCAACTGAGTGGAAAATGCACCAGAGGCACAGCCCAGGCTCTGTCTGAGGTTCACGCTTACTACTAAAGACCAAGACTGGGCAAAGGGAGGTGCTGCAAGAGTGAAAGCAAGTGACAATGATGACAAGTATTTAACGAGCAAATTACCATGTGTTAGGCACTCTACTGAGGGCTTGTTTTGTATTGTAACATAGTTGATTGTACATATCTGTGAAGTACAAAGTTGAATATCAATACCTGTGTGCAATATGCGATGCCCAAACCAGGATAATTAGTCTATTCAACATTATACAATGTTATTGTTTTTCGTGTCACCTTACCAACTTGAACTGAGGGCTTTTAGTACATTATCC